>NW_026000026.1:12246096-12259042 GCF_001458135.2 Marmota marmota marmota | reverse complement strand
AGGGAGGGAGGGAGAGTGGGAGGCCAAATTCCTGAAAACCATCTGTCAGCGAGGTGATTCTGTATTCCAGTTGAATGGGACTGTCCCTCTTTCTACCTGTTTTTCCAGCATAAATTAGTGAAAGTGCTTAGTGTGGCATTCAGAAATGTGCTGGTATTAATGATGAGTTAATTAGTTGATGACACTCGGAAAACTCCTACTTTTTGTTTGGTTCGTTTTGCTTTTGGTACTGGGAACGGAACGCAGCATCCCACTCATGTTAGACAAGTGCTTTAGCCCATCCTTGAAAACTCCTATTGTAATTGTCTGTGCTACCAAAATGACCTCTGTTCTTTCTGATCAGTCGATAAAATGACTGATGTTAGCAATGGGAACTTATCAATTTATACTAATTGCCTCAGGAACATTAAAGCGCAAGCCGAGGAAACGCTCAGCGGCTGCAGGGCTGGAGAAGGAACCAGTGTTCAGGTGCTGCTGGCTTCCTGGAGGGTGGCGTGGTCAAGATCACTGCCAGGCTCAGAGCTCCTGCACGTGGGAGGAGACGCAGAGGGGCATGAGTGGACTTCACCCGGCTCGGCCAAGCGAAGAGAGGGCAGCCGTGAGGCACACTCGGAGGGAGGGGCGTGGTGCCCACTGGGAATCGGAGCCAGCTGGCTCACCCGCCGCCACAGGGAGGGCATCGGCCCCAGGCCAGCTTGGATGGAGACTTTGGACAGGCCCTGGCTCCGGGACACGAGGAGGCTACAGCTGCCAGGGTCACTTGGCAGAAACCAAGTGCTTCAGCTCCAGGGAGTCCTCTTCCCCTAAGCTGCCAGGGACAGCAGGATGAGGAGCCAGGCAGCCACATCCCAGGTCCCAGTCATTTCTCCCAGGAAGAGAAAAGCCCACTGGTCATAAGGGAAGGAAACACTCGCGTGGCTCAAGCACCCAGTGGTCCGGGGCCAGTAGAAGGTTGTTTCCTGCACCCAGAGTCGAAGGCTGGAAGGCTCCATCAGAACACACTGGGGACCGTCCCTTGTCCCTGCTCTCTGTGGCTCCCCTCGGCTCTTTGCATCGTCTCTGCACCTCTGAGCTCCTTTTTCCACGTGAGATCCTGAGACTCCAGAAGCCTGGTTGGATGCTCAGGGAATGGCTATGGCTTATCCATCTCGGGGCCTCCCCTCAGGGTGCAAGGGACCAGGACATTTTAGTGGGGATGGAGCCAATGTGGGCACCCCAGGACTCTCCTCTTCAGCCTGTTGGCCTCTCCTGAATGCACTTCCAGATTTTACCAATAAAAAATTACAATATTTGGGACATGTTTTTGCTAAAACAAACAAAACAGAACAAACATCTATTGCTTATCTTAAATGCGAATGTTAATGGGCATCCTGTATCTTAACTGGCAGGCTACCTGAAGACTGCTCCAGACATGGACCCCTGGCTGCCAGCTTCTGGAAGCTGCGTTGGGAAGGACCGGTATCACACTGCTTAAGTAACGGACTGTCCCACAATTCAACGTCCAGCACCAGGTAGGCTGGAACCTCTGTGTTCAGGCCCCCAGTGCCAGCCTGAAAGGAACCCTGTGGATCATATGGAAAAGGGAAGATGCCCAGTCACCCACCACCCCAAGTGATGGGAAGATCTGGGGTCCACCTGCCCCTGGGAAAGACATAAGGAACCCTGTTTTCCTTCCTACCCCAGAAGTTCCTGATTACTGCCCCATTTCTGGGCTCTCTGGCATGAATGTGCTCACTTCTCCCCAGCCCACCCCACCCCCCAGTCTCAGCTGTGGAATGATCTAAGTGCCAAGCCTGTTGTCATTTGTCATCAGCTTTCCTGCTTCCAAATTGACATCTCTGTATGCCATGGTCTCCCCTCCAGCTCCTGCCCTAGGAAGCAGAGACCACCTGCCCACCCCTTGGCTGCCTTGTGAGTCATGATAACCCCACGGCTCTGCCTGCCTTGCTGTATCCGAGGGCGGTTCCTGCTTACCTCTGTCCAGGAACTTCCCTACCCCGTCACACAGGGCACGAGCATGCCACACCAGAGTGCCCAGGCCAAGCCAGGTGAGTCCTGCTCCCACAGATAACTGACCTGGTCTCCATATCCAGACTCCAGATTTCCAGGAGAGAGGCTCTGCTTGGTGCCTGGGGAACAGGAGGCTGCACCTGCTCCATGCGGCCGTGCAGAGGCCAGGTCAGCAGGCACGAAGGAGGGGGTCGGTAGAGCCAGCCAGAGTAGTGTTCTCAAAGCCCAGATCTGACCCTCCAGTCATTTGCCTCACACCCATCTGTAGGCTTCAGCTGCCCACAGGAAACTGGACCAACTCCATCACCGCCCTCTCCCCACCACCACGGCGCACCCTCCCAGCACCCCACCTCCACCTCCGGGGACAGAATTGTCCATACCCCAGCCTCCCGCCAGCACACCAAAAATCTCCGTGACGCTCTGCCTATGACATGCTCTCCAGAAACACCCCCTTCCTCCACCCCATCTTTGAAGCCTCTTCTTTTTTTTGGGGGGGGGGGGGAAGGGGAATTAGTACAATTTAATCACCATATGGATGATATATTTTGACAGTAAAAACAGTAAAAAACAAAAACCCATAGCATTTTACAATTTAAATGGTACCTATTGGAGACCGAAACAGTCAAAATTTGAGACACATATTCAATCCTTTAAAGTTCATGGACAATGAATTAAAAGGCACTTTTAAAAATTCTAGATTTTTACTACCACTTGAAAAAAGTCATGGTAGCAGAGTGAAACCCATATCAGTCGATAAGGAATGATAGTGTTGGCAAAGCCTCTTCTTTATATCACCTCCTACCCTAAATTGCTCAGAGTATGCAAACTCACCCACTATTGCCTTTGCTCCTCTGTTATTCTGGCTGTGTCTTTATGGCTTCACTAAGACCTTTACACAGACTTGCAAAATACAACATGGTACGACCAAGAAGCCACTGAGCTCCTTTAGATGAAAAACCCTAACCAATCGATACCTTAAAAACAAATAATCAAAACCAACTGGGTCCCATTTTCATGGTATTTTCAAATGTAGACCTCAGAGGTGCCTGGATTGTAATTGATCTTCCATGAATATTTGTCACTCGATTTCAGAAAGCTGATAAATGTAATAACAGAGCAAGTGATCAAGGAGGTGAAAAATGAAAAATAAATATCATATATATATATATATTTTTTTAAAACAAACAAACAAACAAACAAATAATCAGCCAGGTACAGTGGCACATGTCAATAATCCCAGCAACACAGGAGGCTGAGGCAGGAGGAGCACAAGTTCTAGGCCAGCCTCAGCAACTTAGTGAAGCCGTAAGCAACTTAACAAGACCCTGTCTCAAAATTTCAAAATTAAAAAAATTAAAAAGAGATAGGGATGTAGCTCAGTAGCAAAAAACCTGGGTTCAATCCCTGGTACCAACAATAACAACTCAATAGAAAACTAAGCCACAAAGAATATAAATAAGAAGCTCACAAAAATTAAGATATGTACAAAAAAATCTCAACCTCATAATCATAGAAATGTCAACATAGGGGCTGGGGCTGGGGCTACAGCTCTAGAGTGCCTGCCTAGCACACCCGAGGCCCTGGGTTGGATCCTCAGTACCATGAAAGAAAGGAAGTTTGATGGCCCAGGCCCTGTGGCACACACTCATAGTCCCAGCTCTTGGGAGGCTGAGCCAGGAGGATCCTTTGAGCCCAGGAGTTGGAGACCAGTCTGGCAACTTAGCAAGACCCCATCTCAAAAAAGAAAAAAAAAAAAACGGTTGATAACGTACAACCTTTATAAGACATGGGTATCATATTCGTGAGATTTGTGGCAACATATATTGATGCCGTCTCTTAGGTACTTTGGCAGTACCTAATAGTTTTGAGTGGACATGCCCTTTAGGGTATCACCCTACTGTCGAACGTATAAGACTCTATGACGGTCGCACACACTCAGAAAGACGAGCACGTGGTAGATGCTTTGCAGCATAATTTTTGTTAGTAAAAGAAAAGAAACAGTAACACACACGTGAACTCAGTCATGATGCTCGTGCACAGTGAGATATAGGGCGGCCGCAAGGACAGGTGCCTCGGCAAGGACTGTCGCATTAGGGAGGGGAAAGAGGTAAGGCACAAGGCCATTGGCGAAGAGGGGGCCTCGTTCCCATGCCCAGGGCTGGCAGACCCCGGCGGTGACGTTGAACCGTCACCCGGGCTGCTCCACGGGAAGGCCTGGGGAGGAATGGGAAAAGCTTACTTCCTGACAAATATATTCCTGCTGCTCCATTGGAATGTTTTCATCTGGCTGATTTTTTTAATCTAGTAATTTTAAAATTTGAAATAAGGATCCAGTACGGTGCCTCCCAACCGCGACTGAGAGACCCCTTAAAGGTGGAGACACTCTTGCCCTCTCTGGGCCAGGGCCTCTGTTCCCGAGGAGCCTGGCTTTACAAGCTAGTGACCCCCACCCCAGCGGAAGATCCCCTGCCCACACCCTGCCTCCTCTGCACCCAGGTCTCTGCACGTCGCAGGAATGTTAAGCCAGGAGCTGGAGGGCAAACCTTGGCAGCCACAGCTGCTGGCACCGACTACCCTCTGGCCCCAGTGCTGGGCTCTCAGGCCTTTCCTGCCGCTCCCTCCTCACCGTCCCCACGGTCCCTGGGAAGACCTGAGAGCTCCCAGAGAAGGTCTGAGCAGACCCTCCCCTTCTGCCACTTCCTGGCCTGTTGACTTGGGTAGGAACGGCCCTTGAGGGCTGTGGCCCAGTGGCAGTGCACTTGCCTAGCACACTCAGACCCTGGGTTCAATCCCCAGCACTGCAAATAAAGAAAGAAAGAAGCAGCACTTAATTTGATAAATATCTACAGTAGATAATCTATAGATTATCTGAACATGGGTCGGGCACCCAGGAGACGCCTGGCTCCGTGCTACGTTACGCACGGCAGTGAAGTGGCCCTGTGCTCGGGAGCCTCGGGTCTGTCGTGGAGGATGGTTCTGGCCCCTGGGTTTATGTGGAAGGAATGAAGTAAGAAATTGTGTGCAAGAGGTGTCACCTCACGCCTGGCCAGAGTGGGTCCCAGCAAAACCCAGGTCTCCACTCCACCTCCTCCTCCTCCCACGGCCCCAGCCCTCCTCCAGGCATGGAGTGTGCCTTCCCCTTTTTCAGACCCTGTGGTCCCAGCCAAGGGCAGGAAGCGACTCCATGTCCTCAGAGTACGTGATGTGCCAGTGAGTCCCTTCATCAGGAAAACTAAGAAGGGACATCTTCAACATTTGATTGGGTTTGTGAGCATTTGGGGGCGTCTTCCTTAATTAAAAGCAGACATGTTAGCCTCTCCGTTAGTCAGCTTCTATTTTTAAAAAGCACCGACTGTGAGCCTGGGCTGCACTCAGGTGGATACAGAAATGGCATGTGTTGCCCTATCTGGTGACGCCAACCCTATCACTTACTTTTTTGGGGGTACTAGGGATTGAACCCAGGAAGGCGCTTAATCCTTGAGCCTCTGCAGCGGAACCCTCATGACTTGAGTTGACCCATACTCCCACCCTGCAGGGCAAGACCCCGGCATCAGTTGATTCTACATTTGAGCACCAGTCACTTAGTGACACAAGGGAGTATTTTTAGTAATATACTAATGACTTTTAATTTTTACCTTAATAGCACTGTTTAATTTAAGGTGAATTAGAAAAAGTTCAACAATAAGCACACCAGGCTGGCCTCCTTGGGCACTGTTGGCATGCCAAGGCAAGGACAGGTGAGCTCCAGCATCCTTAGCCCCGGGTGAAACCTCTTGGGTGGAAGTGGATACGTGTAGACGTGTAAGGGGGCTCGATTGACAGACGTGGCAACAGCTCTGGGCTGATATGGAGAAACCACTCGCCAGCTGCTCCTGCACACAGTCAGCTTCCAACCAAGGATTTCTGTTCCTATTTCTTTTTCTTTTAACCTGTTGAGTCCTTTGGTGCCTCCCCCAGGGTCCCGTCTTCTAATACCAAAGGGAAATCTCTGGCAGGATTCACTCACAGCAACAAAAGACGCCTCTTGTTCTGTTGGCCTGAGTGGGGCTTCAGGAAGAAACGCTGGCACAGTGCCCCTCAGGCAGAGGGAGCAGGGTGCATAGGCTGGGCCTTCCAGCCCTGGGGGCAGCTGCGTTCCAGGCTCACTGTCCATGCAGTTGGCTGGGCTTCAGGCTCACTGGCCATGCACTTGGCCTGGGCTGGAGCTCTGGGCCTAGGCTGGGTGTTAGGATAGGAATACTTCTCAAGGGGCCACCACTCCACACACCACACCCACTAATGTGGCATCCACCCGTGGTTCTGGCCTGGATGGATGCTGTGACGGCAGTTGCTACCTGCTGATGTTGGCCTCTGACACTGTCTTTGGCTGCATTACTTGTCAGCGTCCCCTGGAGGAAGAGCCTCCTGCTCCTCGGTCATTGATTTGCACCCATGGGGATACGTCCATTCTTATTTTATTTAACAGCTTTAGTCCTTGACTTCCATATTTGTTTTGAGCTCAGATTTTTGCCAAATTTGGGTCCGCACTCTGAGCCATGGTTACCCGTGGTCCCTGAGGAGGGGTCCCTCGGGGCAGGAATGGGGGAAGAACAAGGCTTCTCTCCTGAGTTTTGGGCTTCCCCCCAGGTTGCTCCAAACAGGCTGCTCCCAGGTGCCGCTGCACCTCCCTCCCCCCAGGAGTGTAACCTGAAAACAGACCCTGCAGTGGCTTCCCAGCGCCTCTCCCAAGAACACCCAGACCCCAGACCTCGACCTTCGAGGTGCTGCTGATCCAGGTCTGTCCTTGTCCAGCCTTGTCCCCCCTCCTGGCCGCTTGTGCCACCAGCCCAGACACCCTGGCCCCCGCCCACTGTGCACCTGGGGAGGGCTGGCTTGTGCTTTTCCCTTCACCAGAAAAGCTCCGCCCACCCCCAGTCTTTGTCATCCTTCCAGTGTCCCCTCTAACTCCTCCAGGTGGCCCAGGCTCCTGGTCTGCAGTACCCGGCCCCACCAGCAGTCTCTCCATTTCCTTCTGAGGACTATTTGGGGACCATAAATCTCTATGCAGAACTGGTGCTCAGATGGGAATTGTTTTTCCCCTGTACTGGGATTGAACTCAGAGGCCCTTTACCACAGGGCTACACACCCAGCACCACCACCCCCTTTTTTGAGACAGGGTCTTGCTAATTTTCTGAAGGTCTCACTAAAATGCTGAGGCTGTCCTCAAACTGAATCTACAACCCTCCTGCCTCAGCCTCTGTCCTGAGGATCGATTGCAGGTGTGCGCCACTGGCCTAGCAGGATTTTCGTGACTTATGCACGTGGGCCCAGCCCCACCCTGAAGGCGGGAGGGCTCTCCAGGTTTCTGGAGAGACTGAAAGGGGCAGCCCTCGGCTCCCAGCTTTGGGTGCACGCAGTTCTGCTGCTGGCCTCAGTGGCCGTGGAGGCCTCCTAGAGTGGGGACTGCTTGGTGCCACGGGCCCTCCACGGGAGGCAGGGCTGCGTGGGACCTGAGCTCCTACCCACCAGGGGATGAGGGCACCTGGGAAACGGGAACCTGAGGGAGCCTTCCTCAGGGGAGGAGTCTCTGCAGGACACCATGGCAGCAGGGGCAAAGGGCAAAGATGCAGCCTACTCTTCACAACTTGTGACCATGGTCACCACTAGACTGTCTCCTTCGCTATAGGGACCAGGTCTCTTACTCATCACTATCTCCTGGAAGGAGCTGGCACATAGTAGGCAATCAATTAATACTTTATAAATGAAGGGATGATAACATGGTGTCTAGAGAGACTTACTAACTGGTGACTTCAAAATCCCAGGATCCAGCAGGATGACCGTAGGGCAAGGATAAAGGCTTGTCACAGAACTGGAAAGGGACAGGGGAGGGGACAAGAAAAGCAAGTCCTCTTCAGTGGGCTCTAACTCAGCTGGGGCTGCCGGGGTCCCTGGAATCCCAGGGCAGGTGCTGGGCTGGCCCAGAGGAGCCCCCAGAAGCTTGTGCAATGAGCCAAGGGGGAGGAGGGAGGGCAGGGCCCAGCGGGCATCTCTCCAGGAGGCCACAAACTGCAAACCCCCTCCCATCCCACAGTCGGTCATTCTTAAGGAAAGGCACCTTCAGGGTTTGGAGGCGGTTTGGAGGTGGAAGGGAATCGCTCATGCGCACTGGGGAAGGCCAGCCAGCTTTCCTGTGCTCTAGAAGCTCAAAGCCGAGGAGGGGTGGAGATCTGTGAGGCTGCATTTGGGATTCATAAACTTGGGATTTCACCCTAATGGGTAGGCCGACCCGTAATTAAGGTCTTCTTACCTCTCTCCAGGGATGGTTTCCTGAAAGGCTCAATTAACGTAATTGTCACTCCTCAGAAACCACCCTGAGTGCAGGCCAACCGCACAGCTGGCCAAGCTTCTGGCCAGCCACCACCGTGCCCCTCGGGGAGGAGGTGTGGATCCCATCAGCTCTGCTGGGTGGGAGTTCAGCCACCTCGGCCTCAAGTCCCACCATGAGCGGGAGAAGTTCTGTAACTCCCCCTCCACCTGCTCCTCTGGAGGTCCCCAGACCCCATGTGACTTGCAGAGGCTAACAAGACCCTTCCCTGGGCCTGGGAGAGGGCTGTTGGCCCTTCTCTCTTCTTTGTCTGTTTTGTGGTGGTTTTGAGCTTGTTTTATGTTTTGGTTTTGGTGGTGCTGGGGACAGAACCCAGGGCCTCATGCATGCTAAGCAAGTCTCTGCCACTGAGCCACACCCACAGCACTGTTTGTATTTATTTTGAGACAGGATCTCCCAAAGTTGCTGAGGCTGGCCTTGAACTTGAGATGCTCCTGCCTCAGCCTCCCAAGTCACTGGGGCTACAGGTATGTGTCACTACATCCTGCTTATTGTTGTCTGAAACACCTTTATTGGGGTATAACTTACATATCCCACGTTTCTTCCACTGTGAGTACACAATTCTGTGACTTTTAATAACTGTTGGAGTTGCAGAGTCATTACCACAGTCCAGCCTGTAAATATTCCCACCTTCCAAAAAGTTCTTGAGTTGAGATTTTGAAAGCCATTCACTGGCTACCGTGACTCACGAAAGCAAACTCTGAAGACCCCAAGGTAGATGTTCTGAAGAACCAAATAGGTTCCTGTCTCCTTCCCTGGGAGAGAAGGAGGAACGAGCTATTTAATTTGCACAACGGGTGATATTTAATTTGGATACCCTGCCCTTGTCCTGTGAGATAGATAAAGAAATGTCCAAAAGCCCTTGAAGTCTGGGAGAGACTACTTTATCATTTCCAAGTGAGGAACGGGAAAAAAAGAAAAAGAAAAAAAAAAAACTTGAGACTTAAAGAAACAAGGCAAGAGGTGCCACCTAAGGGAGGTGGCTCCTCTCGTGGGAAGACAGCGGTGTGGGGAGACGCAGGCTGGTCGATGCCTGGTGCCAACTACTGTGCCTGGGGCTCTGTGCTGCTGTGTCTACAGGTAGCACAGCAACCCTGCTTCATTGAGGGCCATGGTCTGAAACTGGAGCCCTGGGCCACTAAACCAAATTAGCTTCCTCCTTCTCAGGGAAGGCACAGGAAGTACTCAAAAGTGGAGTGCTCTAATGTGGACGGAGCCATTGCAGATGGGCTCCTTCCTCTAAGCCCCGGAAACATGTTTAACCAGCTCTGGGTAAATAAGATGGTCCATGCACAGACTGAACAGCAGGGTGGTACACCCCTGTCATACCACAGGCAGGAGGGTCCCAAGTTCAAGGGCAGCATGAGCAACTTAGAAAGACCCTGTCAAGATAAAAAGGTCTGCAGATGAGGCTCGGTGGGAGAGCACTTGCCTAGCATGTGCGGAGGCTTGGATTCAGTCCTCAGTGTTGAAAAAAAAAAATATTTAAACAATTAATTCCCTGGAGGGTTGTTTGGAAGATTGAAATGAAACAATGGACGTAAAACATTTAGCTTGGACCCTGATGCATAATAATTGCTCAATAAATTATATGTTCTTTTTTTTAATATTTATTTTTTAGTTTTAGGTGGACACAATATCTTTTTTTTTATTTTTATGTGGTGCTGAGAGTCAAACCCAGTGCCTCGCGCATGCCAGGCGAGCGCACTACCACTTGAACCACATCCCCAGCCCCTATATGTTCTTATTTTAATTCTTTTAAATAACTATTTACCATGGTGGCGCATGCCTATAACCCCAGAGACTAGGGAGGCTGAGGCAGAAGGATCGTGAGTTGAAAGCCAGCCTCAGTGATAGTGCAGTACTAAGCAACTCAGTGAGACCCTGTCTCTAAAAAAAATACAAAATAGGGCTGGGGATGTGGCTCAGTGGTCGAGTGCCCCTGAGTTCAATCCCTGGTACCAATAATAATAATAACAACAACAACAACAACAACTATTTACATCACGCAGAAGCAATTTACCATCTGCACAGTTTTTCCCAAAATCAATGCTTAGCCAAAGACCTGTAAGGTTCCTCCCAATGTTTACAGTCAATACAGTTCTGAGCCCACCCTTGGGCTCACCCCTGCCCCACCTCCCTGAGTCACCTAAACTCAAGAAATTTTCTTTCAGTCCTGAGCAAAACTGTGCCAGTCCCACCCAGAGTATCACTTGCCTGCCCAGTCCTGGAGTGGGGGCCCCTGCAGGAAGCAGCCTTCACAACCAACAGGGAGCCCCTCCTGGCCCTGGGCCAGCCACCGGGCCTTGCCTTAGTGACTTGGGTCCCAGCTCACAGATGCTGAGGGCAGCTTCCATGGGAAGATTTTCCTTCCCCATGACTCACCACAGGGCCTTGGTGCGGAGGGCTGTGTGCTGAGTTCCCCTGTCACCGTAGGTTTTGCCGAGGCCCCACCCAGGCAGTCTTCCCCGCCCCTCCCAGCTCCTCATCCCACCCCAACTCCACCCACCACATCAGCAACTTCTGACAGGTGGCCCCAGCTCTCTGCCTCTGCTCTGGCAACTGGCCAGCCACCAGCCTCCCAGCACCTGCGTGGCCTCCTACCTGGGCCCCCAGCTTCCACCCCTATCCACTGTGGTCCATTCGCCACATAACATGATTTTTCATTTTATATATATATATATATTAGTTTTTTTAGGTGGACACAATATCTTTATTTTTACATTTATGTGGTACTGAGAATCGAACCCAGTGCCTCACACATGCTAGGCAAGTGCGCTACCACTTGAGCCACATCCCCAGCCCACGTAACATGATTTTTAAAAATGGTGATCCATTTGTGTCTCTCCCTGCTGGGAACGCTCCGATGGCTTCCCCAGGCTGAGGAAGCTGGACCCCAGGCCCTTCCCAGGCTGGCCAGGCCATGATGTGCTGAGGCTCGGACTTGCCCAGCAGCCTGCAGCCCTGAGTCCTGGTCCTAACCCTGGTCCCTGCCACTCTTCCCTTCTCTGCTCCTTCCTCTGCCCAGGAGTCACCTCCTGGAGAGGACCCCGAACACCCCCAGGGAGCATGGCTCCCAGCAGGCCCCTTCATGAGGCTGCAGCACTGTGGACGGGGACAATGAGAAGAGGCACATGGTGGGGTCTCCAGAAGCCGAGTGGAGCTTCAGCGTCTAGGGGTTCCCGTGAATACTGAGAGACGCCACCCAGGAGCAAGCAGGCCACCGATAACAGCACAAGATGGGCCCTGCGGAAGCCCATTGGACAGGAGGACAGTCCAGCGCTCCTCGCCCACACAAGCTGCTTTGTGCAAACTGCTAAGGAACCGTCAGTGCGAGAAGCCAAGCAAACGAGGACAGTGGCCCTAACATGCATGCAATTGCGTGACTGTGCCTGGGACTCTCTCTGCACGGCTCACTGGTCAAGCCCTGACTCCAGGCCAGGGAACCGGGCAGCTGGGAGCCGGCGGGAGGGCAATGCCGCGTCCCCACACACTGTCCATACTGTCTGAAGATCCTATCGTGGACTCCAGCTTATACAAAATGAATAATCATCGCAGATGCCCGTCGTCCTGAGGTGGCCTTGCTTGCTGATTTCAGGGCCCCTCCTGGCTTGGCCCTGGGGCGCCAGCCTGCCTGCACAGTCGCGTGTGAGGAGGACGCCCAGGTCCCTCCCATTCGCTTGACGGGAAGGCAGGAATTGCTAGAGCAGGGAGCCTCATCAAGGTGGTCATGGCATCCGCCCCACCCCCACGCACATCCATCCCCCATGGGGAGCCGAACTCTGAGGAGTTCTAGAACACTCTCCTGCAGCTGAGGCCCACTTGCAGCCCAGCACCTCCTGGGCTCGAGCAGGGTGACCTGGGTCATCTGATGCAGACTCAGGGACAGGCCAAGAGGAAGAATGGAATCACCTTTCCCAGGAAGCAAAGGCTTCCTCGGGGTCAGCGCCACCCAACACGCCTGGGTGGGCGGAGCCAGCCTGCACAGCCCCGCCCAGCAGAGGGGAGACTGGAGCCCCGAGAATGCTGCCCGTCCTGCGGAGCTCTACCCAGCGTCCTCTTCCCCTCTGATGCAGTTTGGTGGCCCAGGAAACAGCACCTGCTCATGGTGACCAGTGGGGGCTGGTGGTCCCTTGAGGGCACCTGTACACGCAGGACATTGTGGGGACACATGGGCGACTCCCAGTTCTGTCTGGGATGAAGGGTGGGCTGCGCCCCAAAGGACGTGACTTTAGGATAAGTAGCCACGATGTCATGGGTGCCAGAACCCTGCCCTGGTCCAGAAATGACAATAAGAAGGTCTCGGCAGCCCTGATGAATGCCACCGTTCAGGGTGCCTCTGTTGAGAGACCTATTGAGGCCCCGCCCTTCGTGGTCGCCGTCCTCTCCCCACATAGCACGCACCAGGCTGGGAGTCATGTAGCCTGTGACTCGCTGATGGGCTCCGCAGATAGAGCCGGGGCAGCGTTAGTTCACTGTTGGAGTAACCAAGGACCAGCATGGTGGGCAGAGGGGCCATGTGTGGATGGCTGGCTGGTGGGAGGAGGGAGCAGAGGGGCATGAGTGGACTTC
>NW_026000026.1:12230078-12245893 GCF_001458135.2 Marmota marmota marmota | reverse complement strand
GGAGAGAGGGAAAGGGAGGGAGGAGGGAGGAAAGGGGAGGAGGAGGGAGCAGGGAGGAGCAGGAAGGAGGAGGGAGCAGGGAGGAGGAGGGAGGAGGAGGAGGAAGAGGAGGGAGCATGGTGAGGAGACGACCTTAACTGCATTCTCTGCCTCAGCTGCAACTTGTCATTCTGTAAACACCTTCATTCTGGGGGTATTTATTGAACACCTGCTAACAGTCTGGGCTGTCCTGTCACCAAGTGAGGGATGTGGAACAGCAGCTCACCCCTCCGTGACTCAGTTTCCCCTCTGTGAAATGGGTTATAATAGCCATCCCTGCTGGGAGGAGTCGAGGAGTTCAACATAAAGGGTCTACAACAGTGGTTGGTGGGTTCCAGTGCTCCAGGATGTACGTGTTGCCATTGGGGGTCATGAACACAGCCCCTGGAGGCAGCCTGAGGTCCTCCTGAAGCCAGCGCTGCCTCACCAGGTTGGGGAGCTGGAGCTGGTCCCTGTCACAGCTCCAAGCCTGTCTGTAAAGTGGGCTGGGACTGGTCACAGGGCGAAGGAGGGTACATGGGGGCAGCATGGTTTCTGTTCTGCTCTTTGTGTTATTTCCCGGGTGTTATTTTTGGTGTTTTCACCCTATCAAGTGCGCTCCTAGGTTTGAGAGCTGGTTTCATTGGCTTTGGCAGCACGGGGACCTTCCAACTGGACCAAATGAGGTGCAGTGATTGTCCTCCTCCTGCACGAGCCGTCCCCGAGGGCGTCCTGACCAAGGTGCTCAGGCCACCTCACCAAGGTGCTCAGGCTGCATTCAGGCATGTTACTGCAGTGGACGGTCAGGGTAGAAGACATTGTACGGCTGAGCCCCCTGTCACCAGCTTGTCACCAGCCAGAAACAGGTAGCAGAAGGATGGGGAAATAGCAATAAAAAGAAACAACTGAGAAAGTCTCTACATTTTTTCTGGCTTGTGGGAAAAGAATACTAACAAATATCAGCCCTGCAAGTCTCCTGCTTGCAGGGACTAATCAGGATTTCTGGGCCCAAGAGACAAGAAAGAGGAGTAAACGAGCCCAGGCTCCAGGCAGGGTGGGGCTGTGGGAGGGCCGCCTCCTGTCCTCCCTTGTCTCCAGAAGAGGCTGAGGACAGGGATGAAGGTGGCCCTGCACCTGGGTGCCCCCACCAAATGGGGACCCCCCCACTGCATGAATCCCGTCCCGTCTCCTCCAGATCCCAGCTGGGAAAGAAGAGAGGAACTTCAGCCGGTTCCCTGGCTCCACCTGCAATGGTCCCTGCTGGGTCCTGAAAACCTCCATCCCCAGATGTGCGTGGAGAACAGGGCTGGGCGCTGCTTTCCTTGCTCAGAGCTCAGTGCAGGCTCCCCATTACCCTTCCAATGACATTTGGGGGTTTTTTGAGACAGGGTCTGGCTACATTGCCTGTGTTGCAAAGGCTGGCCTTGAACTTGCCATCCTCCTGCCTCAGCCTCCTGAGCAGCTGGGGCGCTGGGTTGCCACGGCATCCAGCTTCATTCCTGAGACATTTATTCACAGATAAAGACAGTTTTTGAGAGTTGTATCGTGGTGGTGCTGGGGATCCAGCCGTACCACAAAACTACATCCCCAGACCACATTCTTTTTAGTTATGAAACGGACACGCCTTTCTTTTAGATGTTTTGAACATATAGAACTCCTCCATCGAGGAGGAGTAAAGCTGTTAAGGGTTTGGGTGAAACCTGCAGGTGTTGTGTCATTGTTCCTTTGCTGCTTGGCACCCAGGCCTGGAGCCTGGAGTCCAGTACCCTGAAGCAGAGCTACAGCCTCGGCCTGACAGCTCCTGTTTCCAGTGGCGTTCCTCAACCGCTGGCTGTGGACATGGGACAGGGGCTTCTTTGATGCAGGGAGCTGCCCCGCACATGACTGGATATGTGGCATGCCCGTTGTGGCTTGTGCCACAAAAATCATCTACAGACATTGCAGCTGCACCCAGGGACGTCCCACTTCTTCCAGAGACCTGGGACTCGAACGTGGCTCCGCAGGCTCCTGGCAGAGGACTTGTGGTGAGGCAGCCGGGCCCTGGGGCAGCACCCCACCTCCACCCCAGGACAGGAGGAGGAAGACATAGAGGGGCTGCAGAGATGGGGACTGGCTGCCACTGCCATCTTCAGCGTCTTAAGAGAAACTGTGGCCCTACCCTGTTCTCCTGCAAAGCACTTGGGCCAGGAGACGGGCTGGTCATTTTGCCTGAAAGAACATAAATCAGTGTGCCCTTCCTGTCATCCCCAGAGGCCCGGGAGAATTGCCAAATTCCAGAAGCCACTGTATTTAGTTTACAACTGCTTGCAAAGTGCTAAAGGTGTCTCTCACCCCACCTGGCAGGAGTCCCGTCAGCTCCAGCAACAAAACACATCAACACCCACACTCTCTCCCGCCCCGTTAGCACCGCAGACACTGCCCCCAGCTCCTTGGGTGACTGGCAGAGCCTCCTCACTGCCTTCCTGCCCCTCTGTGACCAAAACAGCCATCTCTCACAGCAGCTGGCATCATCTTTAAGCTAAGTAGGAGCTGGCACAGTGGTGCAGCCTGTGACCCCAGCTGGTTTTGACATCCTTTATTTATTTATGTTTGGTACTGGGGATTGGACCCAGGGGTGTTCTCCCACTGAGCTACAGCCCCAGCCCTTTTCCATTTTTTTTTTTTTTAATTTTGAGACAGGGTCTTGGTAAGTTGCTCGGGCTGTCCTTGAACTTGTGATCTTCCTGCCTCAGCCTCCCTGAAACGACAGGTATGTGCCATTGCACCTGGTTTGCTACTTTTAAAAAATAAATTTTATTAGTTACTGATGGACCTTTATTCATTTATTTGTTTATATGTGGTGCTGAGAATTGAACCCAGTGCCTCACACACGCTAGGCAAGCGCTCTACCACTGAGCCCCAGCCCCAGCCCTACATTTTTTAATAGTTGAAAAAATATGGAAATGAGAATATTTCAAGACAGGTGAAAATTAAGTGAAACTCGGCTTCTTAGCACCCCTGACTCGCTTTACTGGGACACAGAGATGCCTGCTCGTTTACACGGTCTCAGGACCACCTGACGCTCTATAGGAGCAGCTGGCCAACCTTGGTTCTGGGCTGGGACATGCTGGTGACACAGGGCACCTTCTCAGAACTTATGCTCTGGGGCAAGAATGGCTTGTGCCACAGAAAAACAAGAGTCCCCAGGTTCTGACATCAGCTCCCGTGAGACGCCAGAGATGGCTTGGGAGGCGGCTGCGCCCATCACTCCCATGCTCCTCCCTCAAGGCCTTCCATACACAGGGGCCAGGACGGTGCAGGGGCAGCAGGTGCCAGGCTTCTGAGACAGGACAGAGCTGGGCCCAGCCTTGGCAAGGAGGCACAGGGTGAGCAGGGTTCATGAGCAGGCGGGGAAGAATCCCCACCTCATTCTGGGTGGAGGAGCCCGCAGCGAGCCTGGCTCCCTTCCCCAGGATCCCCAGGGCTCCCTTGGAAAAGGTGCATAGGAGGACCAGAGAGGGCAGAGAGCACCAGGGATATGGGACAGCCAGGCCAGAGAGGTGGCACGCACTGAGACAGACTGAAATGGGTGTGACTGGGGTGGTGGCAGTTGTGCCTGATGCAGGCCCTGAGGGGTCCCAATGAGGGCCCTGGGCTGACAGCCAGAGGCTGCTGGGACTTACATGGTTTCACCCCCAGCTCCCTGTCTCAAGCTCAGGAGCCCATAGCACCCCTCACTGTGTCTGCGTGGACCTGGACGGTGGAGGATGGTAGAGGCCGTCCCAGTTCAGGAGGACGCCATGGCTAAGTCACTGCAGAGTGGACAGCCACTGTGTCCACCATCAGTTACTACCATTGTTCTGCCTTTAAAAATTCCTTTTACATAACCAGGTGTGGTGATGCATGCCTGTAACCCCAGGTGATGGCCTGTAACCCCAGGTGCTGGTGGGGGGCGGTGCCTGAGGCAGGAAGAGCACAAGTTCAAGACCAGGCTGAGCAACTTAATGAGACCCTGGCTCAAAACGAAAATGAATAGAGCACCCCTGGTGGAGAAGGGGGAGAAATCCTTCATTCTTTTTGGTTGCTTTTGTCCTCCTCCTCAGACATCCCCCTGCCTCCATCTCCCGTCTGTGCTTTTTATTATTTGATCTTCTTGACAACTTGATGAGGTAGGTATTTATTAGTGAACTCAGAAAAAATAAGCAGAGAGGTGCCAAGGACTTGCCCACAGTCACAGAGCCCATCTGGGACAGAGCCAGGGCTAGCACCCAGGCCTGGGCCTCAAGCACCCAGGTGAATGTCACCTCTGATGGCCCCGCCTGGTTGCGTGTGAGAAGAGGAAGGTGGAAAAGCAAGATGCCCGACTCCAAGTCGAAGTCCCCAGGTAACAGAGTCGAAGTCCCCAGGTAACAAGATGAGTCTGACGGTGAGCAAGGGAAGCCTGGTCAGCCTGTCTCACAGCTCCCAGGAAGGACACATTCCACGCAGGCACAGGCACTACAGCCACAGGCCAGAGGAGTCAGCCACCCCACTCCCCAGAGGTGTGTGCACGGCTGTCCTCAGCTGGAAGCACCCCAGATGTCTATCAGCAGGGGGTTAGAGGAACAAACCGTGGCACATCCACAGGACGCAGGACTGTGTGGACTGCGGGAGCCCAGGGAAAGCAGCCGGAAAACCAGCGCAGCTTCCCACGACGGTCCAGGCAGAGCTCTGGAAAAGGCCAAGGGATCCCAAGGAGGAAGACAGGTGGGTGGCCGACCCAGTGCCACAGTGAGGAGGGGGCAGAAGGACACAGAAGTGCTCTTGGGCCCAGGGACATGCTCACATGGGTGCAATGATTTCACAAACACTAAATCATACACTCGAAATATGCACTGGAGACTCCACTCATTCCAAATTTCACACTTAAAATAGGATGTGTAGACTATACCCCAACAAAGCGGGGAGGGTTTTTTAAGAGGAAAACAAAAGAATTTTTTTCTGAACAGCACAAGCACTGGATGTGAGGTGGGTCTGGGGCGACGCCCCTCCCCAGCACTTCAGGTGGGAGAGAACCCCGTAAGCATCTGCCTGTACAGAGCAACCGTCAGCCATTACCACAAGCCTGTGCCAGGGATGGACACCTTTCACTTCCTTAGGATGCTGGAGTCCAAGAAGTAAGACTCATGCCAAAGTAGTTCATAATCACTCGAAGTTGGAAACAGTCACTGTCCAGGAGAGTGAGTGTGCATGTTCACGCAGCTAAGCAAATGTTACAGGCCAGCTAAGAAACCACGCTAGGCTGCATCACCACCGCAGCTGAACACAGCTCCTGCCACACACCCAAACCGAGGGGCTGCTTCCATGGGCTGTGGTCAGGAGGCAGTAGAAGCAGGTTGAACCAAGTCAGTCCTTTTTAAAGTCTGCCCACTTCAATCACTGGGCTATGCTGCTTCCAATCTGGGCATAGGAATGAGTCACTTTGAGCAAGGGACCTTACAGAAGAACATGAGGACGGATGGGCGAGGGGGTGACCAGGGGCCAGCCAGATGGGATAGTGCTTGGTGGAGACAGCAATTAGTAAGGGTTCAATAGACAAGAGCTATCCACTGTGTGCTGTGGGCATGACATTTGCACACCCCTGGGAATTCAGCGACACACTGCACACAAGAAGCGGTTAGACCTTTGCTTGACCAGCTCCTTTCTGCCAGGCAGGGCTGAGCCCAATGTCACTTCCTCCTGGAAGCTGCCTTGACTGCACCTGTCTGAAATAAGTTTCCCCCATCACTCCTGTTATTTTCTTCACTGCTTCTGAAAAACACTGCCTTTAATTTTTTTTTTTTTTAACAGTACTGGAAATTGCAATACTGGGCACTTTACCACTAAGCTGCATTCCTAGCTCTTTTACTTTTTATTTTGAGTCAGGTTCTCACTAAATTGAACTTGCAATCCTCCTGCCTCAACCTCCCCGGTCCCTGGAATTACAGATGTGCACCACCATGCTCAGCTCTAAGTATTTTTTGTTCATTGTCTGGTTCCGTGCCAACAGAGCCAGTGCCCATCCACCCTGTTCACAATTCTGCCATGTTAGAACAAAGCCCAGCATTAATCAATATAGGTTGATAAATGCAACCAGAACTGGCAGCCTCTACCCGCCCTGCACCTCCACATCGAGCATAGACAAAGGTGGGCTCAGCGCTTCAGAGCCAGGACAGAGCCAGAACGACACACATACATCAATCTATTCACCACTTGGAAGCTGAGTGGCCCTTGTAGAACACAATACCCAGAAAATCTATGGCTTGAACCCCACTGGCCTCTCCAAGTCACTATAAGATTCCCATGCTCCCCCATCTGCTGGGCACCACCCCCCTACTGCATTCCAACCCTGGGGTCTTCTCTGCTCTTCAGTGAACTGACAAAGCACATTCTGCCTAGGGCCTTTGCATACACTCTTTTTCTTTTTGGAATTTCCTCCTCCCAATATTTGGTGGCTTACCCTTTCATCTTACCCTCCAAACATTTGCTTAATGTTTTTTTTTTTTTTCAGTACGATTTCATCTGGAATATTTTTTCTTTTTATTTTTCCAGTCATTCAAGAGAAACAGATCCTGGAAACCAAGGCACATAGGAATTGTGGAAAAAACCAGAAATCATTGGGTATGGAAAAAGATGGAGACTTTGTAAGAGTGAGAAAGTCCTCTTAAAATGTTTGAAAGGAGCTGGGCACAGCTGGCACATGTCTGTAATCCCAGCAGCTCGGGAGGCTGAGGCAGGAGGATCCTGAGTTCAAAGCCAGACTCAGCAATTTAGCAAGGCCCTACCTAAGCAACTCAGCAAGACCCTGGCTTTAAATAAAAATACAAAAAGGGCTGGGGATGTGGCTCAGTGGTCAAGTGCCCCCAAGTCAATCTCCAGTATCCTCCCCAAAAGAAATGTTTGAAAGGGGTCATCTGAAGAGTGGATGGGTTATTCTGCAACGTCATGGACCAAATGGGCTCCAGTAGTGCAAGTTCTGAGGCCAGCTGCCCTGAGTTTCGCTGCCCTTGGGAGCCACCAAAGAGCTTCAAGGACAAGATGCCGCCCCTGCCTCCAGTACTGTGCAGCCCCTCCCTTCCCTTCTCATCCCCCTTTCCAAGCACTCACCCCCTCCTGACAAGCTACCCCTGCAGCTGCCACCTGCCCACTCTCCAGGGGCTAGCTCCATACAGGTAGAGGGGTTCCACCTTTTTCTCCCCCAGCACCTCAGCCATCCCTGACCAATCGCAGGTGCCTAGAGACAAGGCTTTGCCAGGAGGTAGGTCCCAGAGCAAGGTGTGATGGTGAAGCTCCACCCCGACCCTTCTGAAGGTCTACACAGAATAACAGGGCAGGAGGAGCAGAATCTGGGGAAAGCCCCTCCCCTGGGCCTCTGTTGACCTGTAAAATGACACAGCGAGACAAGTTTATCTTGGATTGACAGTCAATTTGCTTCAGTGGAAGAAAGAGGCACTGTGAACGTGGCCAGATGCACACCTTCCCCAGGAGCACCTCCCCTCCTCCACGCCACTGAGCTCAGGAGGCGGGATGAAAGCCCTTCTGGTGGCCGGCTCAGAGGCAATCACCCCCGAGCAATGAGGAGGTTCGGGCAGGGCTGGGGACCCCCTGGCCCCAGTTCAGCCCTGCAGCTCAATGTCGTGAGTCTATGCTGTGCTGACATCGAACTAGCTGGGGCATTGTGAGACCCTGGAGGACAAGACACCCATGGCCCTTCAGCCCTGCCCTTGTGAGCTCAAGGCCTGCTGGAGGGTCCAGCAACATGTCCCAGGTGCTGGTGGCCACTGGGTACAATAGGAGCCCAAGAGCAGGAGCACAGCACCTAGGGGATGCCAGGGACATAGCAAGTCACGTCCCCTCTACTGAAGGATGAGATCCAATAGAATTTCAGAACTGAGAGATCCTGGAAGTCAGTGAAGTTTGTTTTTAATAAAGTACAGATTCCTACATCCCATACCCAGAGTTCCCACCTCCACAGGCCCAGGACAGAGAGGAGCATCAGTGTTGTAAGTGCTCTGATGACCGACAGGCTCAGGAATCAACGCTGGGACATGCAGAGGTGCCCAGTTACAAGGAGCAAGTAGAGGGAGGAGGGGGAGGGCCCTCCGAGTTCAGGTTTTCTTAGGACAAGGACGCTGACTGCTATGGAAGAACCAGCCTCCACATGGATAGGTGGGCCTGGCCTGAGCAGCAGGACCACACTCTGTACAGATGGGAAAGAACCCACGGGAATAAAATAACAAAGGAAACGTCCTTACATAAGAACTTGCGTAAGTGACCTAAGGCTGACATGACACAGTGCCACAAACCGCATGGCTCGAAACAGCAGAAACGCACTGTCTCACAGTTCTAGTGGTCAGAATCCAAAGTCGAGGTGTGCACAGGGCCGGGCACCCCCTAAAAGCCCTAAGGGAGGGCGCTTCTCACCTCTGCCAGCTCTGGCGGGGGCACATCTCCACGTCCCTCAGCTTGAGCTGCGCCCCCAGCCTGCTTCTGTCCTAACGCAGTGCTCCCCTTGTGGGTCTGTTGCCTCTTCTTGTAAGGACAAGAGCCATTGGATCAGGGTCACCCTACTCCAGGATGACCTCGACTCACTTACCTGCAACAACGCTGTTTCCCAAGGTCACACTCTGAGGTACTGGGGGTTAAGACTTTAACATGCCTTTTGGGGAACACAATGCAACCCATAATGCATTGTGTCTAGGACTGTCACCTAGAAGAGAAACCCCAGGTATACTAAGACCGTCAAATCCCAAAGGCCTTCAAGCCTCAGCAAAGGCCAGATGCCAACACACCTCAACCCACTCAGCTCTGCTCACTCAAGAGGCTGCTCCTAGGGCTGAGAGTTCTCCTGGGAAAAAGCTGAGAAGCCAATCAACACCACGTGGCTAAAGATTAAAAAAACAAAAAGCAAAAAAAGCAAAACACTGAGACAGACACAACCTTGTAAATATTCTTAACAAAGCCGCCCTGGAAGTGGACCTTTCAACTCAGTTTCCACACTTTTCTTCCTCCCATCTCCCCCATGGAGATGTTATCTAAAAGCAGCAAGGAAATCACAGCGCTTCTGACAGTGCCAAAAATAATTGAGCATTCCATGCAACAGGGGCTGTGCTGTGAAAGCAATTCTACAACAATAAGGTCAAGTTTGTTTCTGCAGAAGATCGTGTTCAGCGTTACAGGCGGACAGACACTCTCAAGGTGTGAGGTGTCTTGCATCAGAATGGACCTTGGGCACAAGGCCAGCCCAGGCTGGCAAAACCAGGAAGGCATCAGGTTTTGATGACTCCAAGTGTCCCCAAGGCTCCAAGGGAGGTGATCTGCAGATTTCAAAGGAGCAAATGAGGACTGTCACCTAGAAGAGAAACCCCAGGTATACGAAGACCTGGGAAAGGCAAGTCTACATCATCTGCTCTGGGAGGACACACCCACGTGTTGCAGCAGCTAAGCATGAAGAGTGGACCTTCCTCTATCTCCAACTAGGGGACAGCCCAGGCCACCCCTGGGCCTCGAGGGCCAGAGACAACTTCACTAAGGGTGGCCACCACGCAGGGCCTACTGTGAAGAACCACAGTCTGTCCTTCCCCTCTGAGACCAGGTCCTCCTCCTGCTTGTAAAGGCAGGAAATGTAACTGCCACCTCCTGAGACCACTCTACCCACCTGCAAAGGGGAGAAGACTGGAGAAACACCTGGAAATGACAGCAACCTCTTTAGCAAAGTGACAGCCGCGTTTCCCCGGGGAACTAGGAATGGGTTCCACAAAGCCAACCTCTACCGAGCCCCGTGGAAGTTCCTCCTGGCCCCTGACCCTACCCTACCCTGTTTCATTATGGTTTTCAACATTCAAGTCCAGGAACTCTGGGTCTCAGAGCTCACCCTGGGCTAGACTCACAAAAGACGATGACAGTCATTGTTATGAAATCATTTCAAATGAAGAACAGACTAATACACACGCACGCAAAACACTCTTCTCTGACCTTCCTGAGAACCTACAGGTGTGCCATCTGCAGGGCAAGATGACACCTTTGAGGCACTAGGTCCCTGAATGCCAAGTCTCCAGCCCGCAGATGTGCCTTAGACAAGTGACAGGGCTTCCTGCAGTGCAGCCGGGGGAAAAAGGAAGCCCCCTGTTTCCTCGCCCAGAGGGCAGTGACATCAAGTACCTTAATAGAAAGCAAGCTGTCTGTGGAACAGCCAGGGTGCAGCCATGGGTCAGGGACAAGGGACGAGAGGGGAGAACATCTGTGCTCACACAGGGCTTGCGACAGAGCCTATCCTGGCCCAGGAGGGACAAGGTCCAGCAACCGAATGCCAGAGGGCAAGCCTGGGCTTACTGCAGGGACACAAGCATCCAGTGGTCAGTAGGGTACTCGGTTCTGTTTCCCATGGCACCATCTCAGAGATGTTAGGCAGAAAAACCTGTTATTGCTGTGCACCATTCCCAGGGAGCCTGGCGGCCACCTGCCACCAATAACCACCAAGATCAGGGAGAAGCCAGCTCAGAGCCAGGCACAGGGGCCCTGCTTACAGCTCTTCCATCCCAGGTTGACTGGGGCGTTTCCAGAACACTGTTCAGCACAGCTCCTAAAATCCTGCCTCCAGTTCAAACTCAAGCTTGCAGGTAAGGAAACAGCCCTTTGCCCCGGTGACTTCCTCTAACACCCAACATCTTAAGCCTTGATTGAGAAATAACTACTCACCTAAGACCTCTTTTTGCTGCTCTAAAGGAAAGCAATTGTGATCCTGACATATCAACCAGATAAAACCAACATAATGGGAACATTTGGTGGCCAAGGACAAGCTGCCAAGAGAAAGTACTGGGTTGGCAGAGCTTAAATTACTTAATAATAATCACTGCCAACACCAAGTGGAAGGGCTGAGCGCGCGGTGGAGAATTCCAAGTGAAGGGGGATGAGCCTGGGGTTGCAGCAAGGCCTTATCCAATGTGGAAAATCCTTTTGCTCCCACTTCCTTTGAAGCCTGGCCACACATGCCAAACCACAAACATATCACTTCCTGGCGGATACGCCAGGCCACTTCACCTTGAAGTTGAGTGCCAGCAGTGTGCATCTAAGACCTCTGCAAACACCCAGGGAGGACACAACCCTGCCAGACTCCTCCACTCCCCAAGAAGCATAAAGACCCAGTCTCTGGTTTGCCCCACAGGCAGAAAAATGACTAGGATGCCCTGGGCAGAGGGCCACATTCCCAAAGATGGAGAATTTGGATTCATTGAAAACACTGACACACTACACCTCCATTGCTTTCATTTGGCTGAACGCCAAGTCCTCTAAGCCACATCTGCCCAGGGAATACCTGTGAGCTCATGTCCCCTCCTGACCAGCATCCAGCGTCCCAGCATGCTGAGCACAGGGCAGGAAGGCACCCATCCTTAGGAACTGCTGTTCTGGAAACCTCTGCCCTGGGCTGGGGGTGAGTGGCCAGTGGTAGAGCATGTGCTCAGCATGCCTGCCTCCCTGGCTTCCATCCCCAGCACCAAACCAAAGGGGGAAAAAAAAGAGAGAGAGAGAGAGAGAGAGTTAGCCTATGTCTCTCAAAGTCAATAAACTATCCCTCACACACTTCCTGTCACCGGAGTGGGGAGAATGGTGCCATCTGCTATCGAGACATTGGTGTTAGTGCAAAGACCTGAGGCAGTTGAGAAGTCTCACTAGGGAGAGAAAACAAAACTCAAGATTCCTCCCCGACAGACACAGCTCTTTTGCTCAGTCTATTATATTATTAAGCCACAGTCAAGTCATAAATTAGCTATGCACTCTTCCACTCATCCTAGAGACTCAGGGGAAAAAAATCAAGTTAGAACCAGACTTCCACAGATTCTATCCAGAATACTTTTATTATACAGGTATTATATGCACACAATGATTGGGGAAACATTTACAGGTATGGAGTTCAATTCTAAACCTCCATTTCACCCACACCAACTATAACACACATTCACTGTAGGGTGAATGAGCCCCACAGGAACGAGATGCCAAGTTACTGCTTTCTGAACAGAGGGCTCCGATTAAATAGAATCTTCCAAACCAAGAACAAAGCCCTGTATGCTTTTTAATTCTTCATACCCTGTGTACAGATGAATAAAATCTAAAAACGTGTTATAGATTACCCCACCACCATTAAAAGTTAATATTAAAATCGAATCCTATTTCTCAAAAACTTGTAAGAAGTGCACCTGTATTTACAGACCCCATTAAATTATGCATAAATAAAATCTGTACACTGAACACACTGTGCCTCAAAATACAGAGCCTCCACAGGGACTTGGGGGTGACAGGCGGCAGCAGACGCTTGTATTCACCCTTTTCAAGTTTACTCAAAAATCAAGATCTGAAATAAATATGCAAATAAAGCTTCAGTACCTCACAGGAACCTGTCGTTTCAAAGAGTCACCCACTTAAAGAGTTAACTTTCAAAGTTAAAAAAAAAAAGACAAAAGAAAAATGAAATCGTCAGCAGGCATTGTTTCTACAAGTTTCCTACAAACCAGAGGCCCCTGTGAGCAGGGTTTGCCCCACCCAGCACCTGCTCACTGGCCGCCAAGCACGCGGTACCTCTGCCTCCTCCTGGAGGGCACGATCGCCGAAGAAGGTAGATACAGACTGATTTTTGAAAACAATATTTAGTGGACATAAAAACCAGCCATATCTTAACACTGAAGGAAATAAGTTATCGTTGATCTGAATCACATCAATCGGATGTTTCAACAGCCAGGCGCATGGCTTCTTGTCATCCCCGGGGAACTTATGAGAAGGTTCTAAAACTCGTAGCACCACTTTCAGAGGAAGGAGGGATGGGGTTCCAAAAAATGAACGCTCAACAAGTAAAACAAAAACCACTACTTGTCACCTTGGGATCCTGTGTCCAAGGTCAGACACTGCAGCGCTGGAGAAGCCACAGGGATCCAGGAGGGCAGGTCAAGATCCTGCAAGCCTCAAGTGACAGAGGCCTTTGGATAGGTGGGTAGGGGAGGTTGGAAGCTCCTCCCCCAGCAGGAGGGGCGTCCTGGTCTGTCCCAGTGGAGCAGGATTCCTCAGTCCTTTCCCTTCCCGCCTCTGCTCACCCCCATTTTACTTCCTGTGCTTCTCCATTTTCTCCAGGGTCTTATTAGAATCTGCGGGACTCTGGTCTCCGGGGTTCATATAGGATTTGTCTATGACAATCAGGGCTTCTTTGATGTAGTTCTGCACCGCAGACACAGCGGCGCAGATGGCCTGGCTGCCAAACCCGTGGGTAATCAGGCTGAAATGAGACAAGCAGTTCTGTATGTTCGTTTCCAAGACCAGGGAGGGCCTGTTGTTGCCATTGGGTGTTCGGTCTTGATTGAGGAGGTCTGTGAATTCTTTACACACTTGCCTGGGAAGACATCAGGAATCCAGTGAGTGACACCCAGCTCTTCAGGAAGGGAGTGCAGGACAAACCACCCTGAGGATGACCCCTGGAGGCAGTGGGTGGCCTGGCTGAACCAAGCAAGGGAATGGAAACTACCACCAATGGCCAACAACTCCACTTAGCACCTATGAAGTGCCAGAGACTGAACTAAGCTCTTTTCCAGAGCTCTCTTATCTATTCTCACTGCAATTAGAAGTAACAGGATTAACCCTGCAACTAGCCAAGGTCACCAGGACCCTGAGGTCAAGGCAGTTTGTTTTGGTATAAATGAGTTCCAATAAATGAACCTTAATCAGGAACCCAGAGAATCATGCAATCCCCTGAAACTCCCGATCTCTGCCCAGGCTGGCTCACTGCACTCCTGCCTCCTTTCCTGACTTGACTGTTCTGCTTCATTTAACTTGATTTTAAAATCAGCCTCCTTTGGGTTTCCATGAGAAACTCCACAGCTGCATTTAGTACCATGTGAGACATTTAATTGGCTCAGGACTCCTTCAAATCACCCTGAACTTTGCATTTAAAAAACAAGTCTGTTATCAGGAGGCAGAAGACACACAATCTCTTTACTGCCTATGATAAAACAAATTTTTATAAGCTATGCAAATACAGAAATGGAAGGGGTCTGAACCAAGTTGAGCCCAGTAACCAGGCAGCCCAGAGCGCTCATAAGCAACACACTCAGGCGACCCTTCCAAACCCTGCAAGAAAGTTCATGGCTTTGACTCAGGAACCAGGGATCTCTTGGCCTTTTCCTTCTCTGCACCCTATTTCACGACTGGTTCCTTTTCTGAGCTGCAGGGACTGCACGCCTGAGCTCCGAGACAGTATGGATACTCACTGAGCTGCCAGCAGCGTATTCTTCCTCGTCGCCATCTCATTCCGCCCTCCCAGGTGAGGCCTGGTTAAATATTCGGCCACTGGCTTACTAGGAAACTCCGCTTCACAGACGTACGCAAAGTCCCGGGCCAAGTGAACAGCTTCGCCTAGAATCATCAGCAACAGGCAACAGGTTTAGGTTTTCGGATGGCTGCAGGGAAATGCCAGCAAACTGCCCTTTCTCTTTCCCAGAGACTGACTGCCAGTCGCTCTGCCTTCTAAGATGAAATCACGCAGGGCAAAGGACTCCGGGGCAGACAGGCAGGCAGGGCTTCCAGGGCGCCCTCCAGGTGTGGAGGATGAGGAGGACAGTGAGGGCCAAGCACTCGAAGTCCTTCCTGTGCTTGAGAAAGTTCCTGTCCCCTGCTCCGTGACCAGAGGTCCACACTTCCTCTTGATAGTCAAAAGTTTTTGAGGGGCAGCAGGAAGATGAAGGGAGATAAGCTCCTCTGTCAAGTGAAGGGGGCCTCGGGAGGAGACCAGTGGAGTCATCACCCACCAGAAAGGGGCCTTTCCTGGCCCCAGGGAGCAAGACAGGAGGGCTTTGCAAAAACCCCAGATGGTAGAGGTGCCGTAAAGGGGCCGCACCGCTGGGGATCAGAATCTGAAAGCCATTGTTCCAGGAGCACATTCATTCAAGCCCCCTGCCTGGCTGGTCAGGAAACCCCCCGCAAAACACCTGCACTCCTACTGCAAAACCCATACTTCTTCCCACAGGGCAGCTATTCCCAAGCCAGCAGCCCTTACTCCTCACCCTGACCTCTAAGCCACTCGTAAAAGGGTAGAGAGGGTCTGTGCCAGGTCTCAGCACCACAGTCACGCCAAGAGGCCAGGGACATACAGTGTTCAAAAGGCTGTGCTGCCTTGGAGCCCACTTCTCATTGGCTTCCTCAGCCCAGAGCCAGAGCCAGCACCCCGTTGCGGGTGAGGGGCCGAGGCCATAGTGCATTCTTGGGAAGGGTCTCCCATCCAAGAAACTAAAACACCACACACTATAATCTAAGAACTGGGAAGAGAATCACTGCTCATCCCTGGGTTTTTTTGGTACCTGGGATTGAACTCAGGGGCCCTGGACCACTGAGCCACATCCCCAGCCCTATTTTGTGTTTTATTTAGAGTCAGGGTCTCATTGAGTTGCTTAGTGCCTTGCTATTGCTGAGGCTGGTTTTGAACTCTTGATCCTCCTGCCTCAGCCTCCCAAGCCACTGGGATTACAGGCATGTGCCACTGTGCCCTGCTCCTTAACCCTTTTTGAAAATTTTATCTTGAGACAAAGTCTCACTAAGACTGACCCCAAACTTAAGCTCTTCCTGACCAGCCTCCTGAGCCACTGGGATTACAGGTGTGTTCCCATTTTGATGGAAGGAAAGGAGTTGACCTGGGCACGTCCCACTGTGTGTGTGCACTGAGTACAATCCCAATAGTCCATAGCTACAAAACTATTTCAGAAGTGCTACTTTTGACCATCAGTAAGTAAGCTGCCTTTTTTTTTTGGGTGGGGGGGGGGGGGTTT
>NW_026000026.1:12179363-12229862 GCF_001458135.2 Marmota marmota marmota | reverse complement strand
ATGAGCCACATCCCCAGCCCTATTACATATTTGATTTAGAGACAGGGTCTCGCTTTTGCTGAGGCTGGCTTTGAACTCGTAATCCTCCTGTCTCAACCTCCAGAGACGCAAGGATTACTGGAGTGCTCCAAGGCGCCCGGCTAATAAGCTACTTTTAAAAGCTGTAGCAACGGATCAGCTTTCAAAAAACACGTTCATGAAAAAGGAAATTTTCTTCACCCCTATGGCATGATTTTTAGACTGGGAAAACCAATTTCTTTTTTAACATTGACTTTCTGGGGAACCCAGAGCAGAGTGCATGAGCAGTCATACACAAGTGTTAGCTTATTTAATAAAATTATGATTCATTGTAATGAACATGACCATTCAAACTGCTTTCATCTCTACTTGTAACTGAGCCTTATGAATTGTTTTCTGCCTCTTTGTTGACAAAGCACTAAAGACAGTGCAAACTTAAAACACCACAGAACAAGAATAGCACCGACCTTCCACCAAAGATGTCAAGAGGGTCACGTGAGCAGCTTTCCGTCTCCCAGCCGGAAGATTCAGCCCAATCTTGTCCAACTTCTCCCGCAAAGATCGGCCTCCATTTTTGGACTTGGCTCTGGGAAAAGAAAGTTGACTATTGTCAAGAAACCACGCTTTGAAAATTCTACAGTCCCTATGTTCTGTTGTCAAAGCTGAAGTCCATCAGCGCCTACATGATGAGAGTCGTCATCAGAAGTGATACCTTGTTTAATTAATCCCCATAAAATTAAAAATCAAAACCCTTCCAGAGAATCACTTGCCTTCTGCTTTGGGGATTTTGTTGTTGTTTAATCACAGAACACAGCAAGTTGTACTGGAGAGTAGATGAATTTTCTCTTGTAAAATTGCAACAACCTCCCAAAAACTCCCTGGGGGAATGAAGCCCACACAGCCCCCCTTCTCCTAGTACAGATGCTGCTGCTTCATGCATAGAATCAAATCCCAACCAAATGATAATTTGTTAGCGCTGTTTTAGCACTTCCTTCTGCATTTGGCACTTTCTAAAAGAAAAGAGAAAAATGTACTGAAAACTCTCTCTTAGCCCATTACAATTCAGCGTTAGGTATAAAAGTTATATAAATGTTAAAAATACCTCCAAGCCCTTTTATACATTCACCTTCCAATCCCCAATCTCAGAGCCCAGTACCTTCTGAGAACACCTCCCAGCAATGAGGCATTTAAACATTCAGGCGGTGACAATCGCCTCTGCACTTCAGCCACCGTCACTTTATATTTGGACGTGGAGCTGAGGAGGGACAGTCTTCCCGGAACCGAGCAGAAGACTTCACTGGGATTCATCACGGCTCCCACCAGCTCCTTCTGACAGGGGAGACCTAGGGGGTTCTTAGTCATGGAGATGGGACCTGAGAGACAAGACCAGGACTGGTGGTCAGAGTTGCATCTGATCAAGAGACCTTTGGGGGAAAAAAACCCCAGGAACCAAAGCTAAAAGCAGTCTTCAGACAAACAGCTTCGCATGCTGTATCACAAATTGCAAGATCTTCCCCACGGGCACTGGGGATGGAACCCAGGGCCTTGCACATGCTAGGCAAGTGTTCTACCACTGAGCTACATTCCCAGCCCTTTTTTACTTTGGACAGGGTCTCACTAAGTTGCTGAGGCTGGCCTCAAACTTGTCTAGGCCTTCTGAGTAGATGGGATTACAGGCGTGTACCACCACACCCTGCTCAAGCAGACTTTTTAAAGCCATGTTCTTTCCTCAAAGATAAATCTGAAATTCACAAGATAACACCTTGGAAAATCAATTAGTCAAGATTCCAAGCATAGAATCTTTGTTTTCAGAAAACTGCTTCAATATTAAATAAGTGGTGATTTGTTCCCCCTCAATCAATGAACAACGAAAAGCACAGTACAAATTCAGATCCTTTGCCAAAACCCTTCAATGCAGCTGATCACAATAAATTTTAAAATACAAATTAGTCCTTTTTTTTTTTTTTTGTTAAGTTTACTGGGAAATTCTATTTTCCAATTTTTCCCCAAATACCATTTCCTCACACTCCCTAATCTACTCAAACACTTCAAGTTCAAGTAACAAACCTTGACTCTTTTAATTTAGGTTGACTTCACTTCCCAAAACAGCCAGATTGGAAATCCCATCAGTATGTAACTTAAATTTGCAAGCCACTCAAAGTAATCCAATTTTCTCCATCTCCTCCCTCCCCTGCAAAAACCCAATCTCTGACTGATCACGCAGCTCTTTCCCCTTTCAGGTCTGTTTATTTGGTAGCCCAAACTGTTTCAAAACTTTTCTTGCAGGTCAGAATTAACTACTCCTCCCATATGCGTGTTTGAAATTCGAAATAAAAATCACATCAACTCGTTCCACAATTAAAACTGTCAACAGAACCAATAACTAAGGTGCCAGCTTCGTTTTTTTTCTGCCTCCGGAATTAATCACAATACCAACTCTGGGAGACTTTTCCGACTCTGTAAAACACCCTCTGGCATTCAGAGGGGCACATTTCCCTGAGAACACTAAGGAGTAGCAACTCCAGAGATTAAGAGGCAGCTCCTAAGAGCTCCCTTTTCAATCACGTCGGGGTAAAAAAAAAAAAAAAAAAAAATCCAGTCTTGTCCCTCCTACAAACCTAGCCTCCCTCAGTCCCCGTGGGTCCCCTCTATCACAGAATGTCCCATGATGACCACCCAGGACCCCCATCCTGGCAGCAAATTGGTAACTTCGCAAGTTGGGCTGCCCGCGCAGAGCCAGAGGAGGAAAAACCTCTCGGTCACTATTTACCTTTGCGGATTACAGTCTGATCGGGCCCCAGCAAGTGTGGGTCGTCAACGTTCTGGGGGGGAGAAATGACAAAGTTTCCTTTCAGTTTGGGGTGAACGTGGCACGAGGGGTGGCTGTTAGGCAAACGAATCCCAGCCGAGCCGCTCACCTGCACCTCTTCCATCTGGTGAGCCATGTCGTGGAGTCCCAGGTTCTCAGCCAGCCCCGCGGCGTCCAAGGCGTGTGCGTGGGGCAACAGCAGGTCCGAGCGGCGATAGGCATCCCTGCGGGCGCCCACGGCGCCGCCCTCCAGCCCGGAGAGGTGGGGGAGCAGGCTGGCCGGGCGCCCGTGGTGCGAAGGCAGGCCGGCGCCCTCCTGGCTCTGGCGGCCGGGCCAGGCTTGCTGCTGGCTGCCGGCGGCCGCAGGCTGGTGCAGGGGGTTGATGGCCGCAGCGTAGGCTTCGCCCAGATGCGAGTAGGGATCTGCCGACTGAGAGTAAGCCAGCTGCTGGTAGGGCGGTGGAAAGTAGGGTGGCGGCTGGTATTCGGCGACTCCAGTGTGGGACAGCGGCGGTGCGGAGCTGTAAAGATGCTGCCCGGCCGAGGAGAGGTGGGGGATGCGCGGGTTCCCGTTGCTACTCGCATCGTGGCGATCCTGTAAGAGAAAAGCAGAGACCCGGTTAGTGCGAAACCCTGCTACAGCGAACCGGCTGGCGGCGCGAGGAGGAGCCGTGAATCCCAGGGGTCCCGCTCCGGGTCGGACCCCGGGATTTCATAGTCAACTGTGAGTCCAGTGACTCTCCGAGGGAGGAGAGGCTGGTTTAAGACCTGGAGGGATGAGTCCGCCGAGCCCGGCGGCGAAGGTCTAGGCGCTTCGGTGGCCACGACGCTCAGAGGCGCCTGCTCAGGACCTCGGGTCCCAAGCCAGGTAAGTCCGGGGTAGAGGCAGCAGCCTGGGATCGGGGGGTGAGTCGGCCTGCGGCAAACGCCTAGCCAAGCGCGCTCGCTCTTCAGCCCGCACATGTTGGAGTCGCACTGCAAAACGGAAGCAGCTGACACGGATAAAGCGCACAGCCCGGGAGGAGTGCATCTTCCCCGCCCCAGGGACCCTCCCTTCCACGCCCTTAGGACAAAGACCTCCGGGCAGGTGACGCCCCCAGGCAGTGCCTGCCATCCAACATCGCCCGAGGATCTAGGGAAGGAACGCTCGGAGGCCAAGGCTATCCTCCCTGCCAGCCAGGCCGGGCCAAGTGGAGCTAAGATTAAGATCGGCCTGCTCGTCCAAGGCCAGTTCCCACACATGCCGGTGCAGAGGGAGAATGAAAAGACCCTGAAAATTGGGCAACCTTGCCTGCTCTCGTCCCCTCGCTTCTCGGCGGCCCGATTTAATTCCTAAAAGATGTGTTTCCATCTGTCCCGGGGTCACAAGGGCAGCAAGGAAACAGGAGAAACATGGTACTGTCGCCCCCTAGCGGAAGTGTCCGGGTCTGCGAGCAGGGGCAGCCCCTCCAGGTCCGGGAGACAGCGTGCGCTCTAGCGTCCGGGCCGCTTGGACTCCCCTCTGCACGCGCCCGGGTGCTCGACTCCCGCCGCCTGCGTCTTCTTCCTCTTCCCGCTCGCCGCCTCCCTCCCTCCTACTCTCCGAAACTCTAGCTCAACCTGTCCGACAGGCTGGAGCACTCCCGAGCGAGAGTGTGTGTGACTACAGGCTCCCTAGGGGGCGGCAGAGCGGAGCCCCTGAAACCTTCCACCCCCGCATCCCTGNGCGGGGCGGGCCCCCCGACGCCCAGTCCCAGCTCAGCTCCGCCCCGCACCCGGACCTGGCGTCGCGCCTGGCCCGACGTTGCGAGGGGCTAGAAGGGGAGTCAGTCGACCGTACCTCGCTAAGAACCACACACCAGCGAGGCCTGAGAACCCCACGCGCCTTCCTCGTCACTCCCACCCTGCACACACCTGAGATTGGCAGAGCTGTGAACCAAATACCTACGAGCTGTTCTCTTGTCACGTAAAGGGCCTTTTCACGATTTCCAAAAGACCGAGGTCACCTGGAAGTGGACACTGAATGCGGAGTGTCTCAACAGTTGTGTCCCCTTAATCTAACAACACACCCTCACCCCACCTGCCCTACGGAGACTAGACTTAAGAACTAGGCTGGGGTCGTGCAGCTGGAGCCCCGAGATCGGCCCCAGTCACCCCTTGTCCTCTCCCAAGTTAGTATGCCATCCTGACGCAGAGGACTGGGTGAAGAATGGTTTCTTGAGGAGTCCGCCCTAGCGCCTAAGAGGCAGCACCTTATTCTACCTGCCCAGAAGTTGAGCCAACGGTGTGTTGCCGCTGGTGTCCGAAGCTGCACCTCCCACCGCTGGCTGCAGCCGTGGGGTACCCGCGTTCCAAGGCCCAGACCCAATTCCCTGCCCTGTCCTGCACCCGATCCGCAAATGCCTCGGGCGAGCCATTCAAAAGGCTCTACTCGCCAACCAAGAGGTGCCGGGTACAACAAAATCGAAGCGCCACGGGTGGGTGGGGTGAGGAGGTATGGGGAAGAGGAGGGGGCTTCAGAGAGGCCACCTTTAGAGAAGTGGGCATGCCCGTTCCACAGGTGGAGGGAGAAAACGAAACTTTATTCTACCTAAACTCTGCCTCCTTTCCTTCACATGTACTTGATGCCCACACTTGAAAGCAACGTTCAGTGTTAATTTTTAAAATTTAAAGAAACGAAATTCATTAACTCAATTATTATAATTGATTTTTTATTACAAAAGGAAAGTTGTTAATTCTTGAGGGCAAAATTTGTTAGGACTCCCAATTGGCTTCCGGGTCTGGATTTAAATATTCTAAGGGGATTGGATGAGGAGACTATTTCGATTTGACTCCTAATCCAATTTTGCAATCATCAATACTGATCAGTACAGTGCCCCCTTCCACCACAAACACCTGGAGTGGACTTGATTCTCCCATCCACAACAGGACGTCTTCCTCCACCTTCCTGCTCTTCCTCGGGTTTGTTTGAGCATATCTTTAGACCCAGTTGGGCCTCAAATAAAGTAAGAACTAAAATAAAAATACATGTCCTCCAAGGGAAACATTACCCCTCGCCTTAGGGAGCAGCCAGGTCCGAGGTGATTTTTCGACCAAAAGTGAGACCAAAAACCTGAAAGTTGAAATCACTGGGGCTTTGGGGGCCAAAGATGTCTGCGGAGCTTTGAACTAAGTACAAAGCACAATGAATCTAAACGACACACCCAACCCTGACGCCTCACTTCCAAAACAGGAGCCTGGGGGGTTAAATAACCGCAGAAACAGCCAGCGCTCCTGGTATTCGCGGATAGGGGAACCCCGGCACCTGCTGGATGCCAGTATTGGACCCCAGCCCCGCTCGTGCCCAGGACTAGGAAGATCGGGGTCCCAGGGCTCTCGCGAGAAGGAGGCTCCGGCGCCTCCTTCGGGCGCCCCAGATTCTCTAAAGGGTGACGCTGGGCTTTCCACCACTCTTTGCCTTCTAGCCTCGCGGTTTCCTCCAAGAAAACCTGGGGTGCAGCATGAGAGAAAGTAGTCTGGTCTGTGCCTGCAACTTTACCTGCAGGCTGGCGCCAGGAGTGGGAAGAAAGGTGCTTACTCCATACCCCAGGCCCTAGCTGTCCTTGTTTCCCGCGGCAGCTTTCGCCAGAGCCGCTCCGAGGAACAGAGATTCCTTTCTGCCTGGGAGTGGCAATGGCGGAGGCGGGGAAGTCGACGGACACCTAGGGTCCACTCGCCGCCTCTCTGGAAGACCCAAGAGAGCAGACTTCGGAACCACTTGGCAAAGGCCATTCATTCGCGCTCGCGCTAGAACTCAACCCGCGATGGGGGAGGCGACTCAAAAAAAATCATCCTCCTGTCTCTGGAAACCCTGCCCAAACCTGCACACCATCTGCTTCGGGCCGGAATCTCGGCGCGCGCCCCTTGTCAAAGTGCCGGAAGCCTCAGCCTTCGGTGAACTCCACCACTTAGCAGAGAACTACTGTGAACCGATTGCTCTGGCCCCCACAACAAACCTCACTCCGAAGCCCCTGCCCCTTGCGGCACAGTGGGGCTGCGCCCTTAGGCGGACAGCACCGAGGGTAGAATGGCCACTCTGGACCCCCAGAGGCCTCGCAGCAGCGAAACCGTCAGGATCCACGCCTGGCGGAAACAGGGATGCGGGGGTGGAAGGTTTCAGGGGCTCCGCTCTGCCGCCCCCTAGGGAGCCTGTAGTCACACACACTCTCGCTCGGGAGCCTCAGGATGGCCCAAGAAAGCACAGACCAGGGACGACCAGGTGTTCGCAAGAACAGCAGCACCCCAATTGTGAACCACCTCGGAAGAGGGTGGGCGAGTGCCTCTTGGAAACAGGGCTCCAGGCCCCAGGCCAAAATCCTCAGCCGCCCAATCTCCACCCCCACTCCAGGCAGAACTAGGCAGCTCCGCGGGTAAAGTGGATTGGGCCCCTGGGAAGAGGCGTCCGAGCTGCAGGTGGAGGCCTCTAAGCGATTTTGCGGACCCCGCGCCGGACCTCTGTCCCACCCCTTGCAACAGCCTGACCTCAGTAAATGGCTAGCCCGCCGAAGTCGAGCAGGCTCAGAAGCCGGAGGCTGCTGCTAATCTGGGAGAAGAGGGCGGTGGTCGTGCTTCACCCTTCTTTCGCGGAACACTGGACACACACTGGGCTTCACTGGAAACCCAGAAGTATGTAAACCCATTAAGCCGCACCCCCTCCAGCGCTACACACATCAATTCACAGGCACTCCAAAATATTAACAATCTTGATAAAAATAAATAACTGAGTTGTTAATAGCATGCAAAGCGACCGCTGCGCGCGCACACACACACGCCTCGGGTCTAGGTCCAACCTGTCTCCTAGCGAATTGCGACAGGCCGCATACTGGAAGCGGCTTCTCAATCCTTAGTCTTCCTCCCAAACAACGCCTCTTTACAGACAAGCAAAGCGACGCGCCAAGTTGAGGGTACTTGAGGTTCCAAGCTTCCGAAGGGGGCCCAGTCAATTCTGTCCCAGACCTGGTACCGGCGCACATTTGCACCGCGCTCTCCAAACCGAGACCTCGCGGGCATCTGTCCCATTTGATAGCAGCAAAGGTGGGTTTTGAGTTGTCCAACTACCTCAAAGTCACAGATTGCCTAGTAGTATCCAAAGCCACTGTCTAACTGCTCTCAGGGTCCCGCTAAGAGAGACAGTCCTGGTTCTCCCCAGCCCTTCTCCTGGGGACCCCAATCAGCCAGAGGCCACTCAGCTTGGAAGCTTGCCTATCACCTCTCCATTAATGTCCCGGGGCTGGTCGGTGCGCGACCTAACCGCTCCGAGCGCAGGCGGGGGCCCCTGTACCTGGAGGCCTTCCCCGCTCGGTGTCCTAGGTCACCATATTCCTCCAGGCCAGCCAAGTCCGGAGGCTTTAACTCACTTATCTTGTTCGCGTTCGGGCGAAGAGAAGGCCCACTATGGCCAGGCGCTGGCGGCGCGCACCCGTCTTCCTGCGCCAGTACTGGGCAGGAGAGGCAGCCACCGCAGAGCGCGAGAGCCACCCTGCACCCGGCAGGCGCCCTCTGTCTAGACGCTAGCCCTCAAGCTTAGCAGCGGTCCTTGAGCTCTCCTCTCCCCCCAGCCGGAATCGGGAACCGCAACTGCCCTCCACGCAAACGCCACTTCTCACCCTTAGGAACTGGAAATTCATGTTGCAGGCCTTCAACTCCGGGAGCTGAGGTTTTAAGAGCAGGCGCAAGGGAGGAAACAGCTCCCCGAGGGCCGAGTCGTGTGCTGTAAACTCACGCTCGGAGCGTTCATTTAATTAACGCAAGAGGGAAGGGGTGGGGGGACAGATTCATAGCCAAAACCAGCTATCGCGATTGGAAGACACACCTGGAAGGTCCTCCTTACTCCTCCCTGCCCGCCTCCCTCCCCTTGGAAACTGTAAACTAGCCTTTGGAAAAGGGCCTTCCCTCGAGTTTTAAAGGATCTTTACATATGTATATGACGTGCTGTGCCAGAGGTCATCCAACAGATTTTATACGTATTGTTTGTCTTACCGACAAAGGATACCTTCTAAATTTCTTTAGCCTCCAAAGCTGGAATTATTAACATTTCCATGAATTCGCAGTCGTCTTTCCTACCTGACTTCAGGCCCGGCACAGGTTTCCAGGTCCTGCTGAAATTGAACCAGTCGCAGTGAGTGAATCCTCTGGGAAGGAAGGAATTGGGCAGGGGCAGGGAGGGTCTTCCTGAAGTGCCAGAGAAGTTTCTTTACACCTTGGTTATCTCAGACTGTTTACCTGGTGGAGAAAGGTAAAGTACTTGGAAAACCCAACAACAACATGGACAGGGGGTCAAAACAAAAAACCTCTAAGAGCTCTCAGTCAGATAGACTTGTCCTAAGGAAGACAAATACAGCTGATTGTTGACCACCACACCCCTGCTCCCTCAAGCTAGGCAGGAAGGGAAATTAGACTTGAACAGACTGCTTTTTTCTTCCTCCCCCCCAAGCCCTCTCTGGTTTTCACACAAACCCTGCCCAAGCCACCCAAATAGCTTCTTTCCCAGGGAAGTGAGTTGGACATGTCTCCCAAATTTTCTCTAACGTTTATATGCCTTAGAAGAAAGAAGTGTCAGGAGAAACCACCTCCTGCTGACCTCCTCCTGTGTGGCTCCTGCCCCAGGAGTCTTCAAAGGCACGGTTTTTTAAATGCACCAAGGGATTTTTATGACAGATCCATCCATAGAAGGACATGTAAATTTTTCACATTGTGCAAAACAAAAAGTTTTTGTTTGAGCACAGCCGCAGTTTTATGAAAAGGGTTTTAAGCATTTGTGTCTAGCCACCTCTTGGGGCAAAGAAGGCAGAATACAAAAACAGGGAAAATTAGTTGGAAGTGTAAGTAGGGTTTGGGGGGGTGGTTTTTGTTGTTTTGTTTGGGTCTCTGTTTTTGTTTCTTTGGTTCTTGTGATGGGGATTGAATCCAGGACCTGGCATATGCTAATCACCCTCTCCACTACTGAGCTGCACTCCCAGCCAGAAAACTAGGATTTTGATCATTCATATTAGTCTAAGAGTGACATGGACATTGCTGTAAGATCCTGCCAGACCTCCTTGCCCAGCAATAGGATGGGGGTGTGGAGGAGGGGCGATAAAGCTGGCTTGTATTTCCTTTAGGGTGGGGGCTTCGGTTCTGTTTGTTAGTTTGTTTTCCTTGGGGAGAAGTTTGCAATTAATGTGTCTTGTTATAATTAATTTTCAAAGTGAACACACTCATCACTATTGAACATATTGATTTTATTTTTAAAATGTAGTCCAGAAAGGAAGGGTTTCTTTGGGGGGGGGGGTCATGGTTATTGTTATACATTACTACTGGTCTTTGTTGTTTCTACTATGCTTGTATCTTTAAACCAACAAAAACAAAAACCCAGAAGATGCGGTAACCACTGCTGATGCCCATATATATCTGCCTTCAGAAACTGAGCTCCTGCCCTGTCACTATACATCATTATGAAAAATCAGCATTTGGGGTCTGGAGGAGGCCCTGCATTCAATCCCCAGCACCCCCCCCCCAAATAACTGACACTTGGACAAGTCCCAACCTCCCTTGGGCCCTTTCTCTCCAAGGTTCCAGGCCTCCCTGGACCATGTCCACAAGCAGCGCTGCCTCCTTTCCCCTTTGCCTTCTTCTTAAACTTCCACCCGCCAGGCTGCAGTCCCCTCTGTTTCCTCCGGCATCTCCCTCACGTGGCACACCAACCTTGGCTTCCCAGGCCCTGGCGCCAAGCTCCGAGTCCTGCGTGTCAGAACTCATTCCAGTGGGGCCCGCCAGCCCAAAAACAACACCACCACCCAAAAGGCCAAAATGTCACCATGGCAACCCAGGGATCCAGAGGGGAGCTCTAGCCAGTGAAACTCAACACCAAATTAAAACCAGCAACTAAAAGAAAAAATATTCTATATTGTAGATCTAGTCTTCAATATAAAATAAATATCAGTCTCCAAACCCTTCTTAATATCAGGCTCACCAACCGGAAAAAACTTTAGCAAACACACACATACACACACACACATGAACACACACACACACAACACACACATGCACGCACACACCACACGGGCACACATGTATGTGTGCATAATCTCTCCTTTTCCCTGAACAAAATCTTTAGCTTCTAAAACTAAAAATTGGAAATGTCTTCAGCCAACATTCATTTTTCTAAAAATACATAAATAAATAAACTTAGATATGCACAGAGAAGACTCCTAACTACCCTGCCCTAATTTATCTTATGAGACAATAATGCATTTTTATTCTGTTGAAAGATGCCTCCTGCCGCAGAAATAGACCTGTTATGACCACATCCAGGTTCATTTACTTGCCAACTGGAAAGTCGTTATGTACTCAGATCCTGGACTTAACCCAAAGTGGGTCCTTCTCAAAGGAGGGCCCAGTCCAGGGGCAGCAGAACTCCCAGTTCTCAGGGCCACCCTGGACTCCTGGATCAGAAGCTTTGGGTGGAGCCCTAAAGCCTCCAGGTGATCTGGGGCAGCTGACATTGGTGTCCCACTGGCACACAGGATCCCAAGAAAATAAGCATGAACGATTTCTTCCCTTGTTCATCTGTGCAACTCTGAAACTGTATGGTGAGTCAGGTCTGCTATTCTGAAGCCATGACTGCATGCATTAAGGGATGCTGTGGTCTCGGTCTTGTAAACTCTCTATACATTGAAAGGATGTTGTTCTTTAATCTTATCACAAATTGGCCTTTGAGACAACCAGTTTACCCTACTCAAAACCTCTCATTTAGACCTGAATTTTATTTTGTTTTAAAGAACCACTCTTTCATTCATATATACAGTGTTATATATGAATAACATATATAATCCATACATATTTGGAAGAAAAGAGAGCAGAAGCCAAGGAAGTTTAGCTTATTAACTCCAACACGATATTTTAAAAATAGAATTTGATTGATTCTCCCTGTGTATGTGTTCCTCCTCATCCTGCCCATCTCCTCTTCCCAATGCAAAGAATTAGATTATAAAGCAAATTTTATGTTTTACTTAGAAAAAATAGACCTCAAAAGAGATGAATAGTAGAAACCAAAATTCCCAGCCCCTTCCTATCCAGAAGAGCAAGTCACCCGCATCTCCTCTGGACTCCAGTCAAGGAAAGTCAGAAACCACCCTCAGAGGACCAGCCCTCTGCCCCAGGACTGTTGATGCGCCAAGGAGAAGGGCCCACTCGCTGCAAGGTCAGTCATCATGGGGCAGCTAACAGGCTAGAATTAAAGCTAAGCAAGCAGAGTTAAGAACAGACCCTAAACTCAGTAGTCAACATCCTAACGCAACGTTTTAAATTTTCATTTAAAAAATCAAAATGAATCTAAAAACAAAAAATCCACGAAGAACAAAATACCAACATTTTAAATAAAGCCAGGCTGTTCTTGGTTTTGCTGACTATGTGGCTGTGTAGCTGAGGCCTGATCCCTCCTTTTCCTACCTAGGTATTAAGAGTTGAAAATGGTGAGCAAAGAGCCTGGGCAGGGAGGGCAGGGCTTTAGGTAGGATTGTTTTGTTTGTTTGCTTGCTTACTTGCTTGTTGCTGGGGCTTGCCCCAGCCTTGCCCAGGCTCCCCCACTGAGCTGCACCCCTTCTCAGAACAGAGCTCTCCTCCCTGTTTCCACAGGGAGGCCTTATTGATAGGCACACACGGGGGCACAGGGTTTTCTTTGCCTCAGAATCAAATATGGCTGAAAGGGCTCTGGGAACTCCAGCCTGCTCTAGAGAGGCAGCAGGCAGAGGGCAAGGGGAGGTCAGGGCCTCACAGGGTGAACTCTAGGAAACAGGAAGTCTCAGTGCCTCAAGGTCCTTTCTTCTGTAGGGCTGCCGTGAAGGTGGGCAGCTGCTGTCTGCCTTTCCTGCAAGGTCCTCACTCCTGCCCATTCTCCAGTGGCTGAGACCACAGTGAGGAGCTGGGTCTGGTGCAAATCCTGATGCTGCTATATCTTGAGCAAAGTGCTTCCCTGTCCGTGGCTCCGTGTTCACATCGGCAGCGTGGAGACCACAGCAGTGCCCATCTCACCGAGAGCAGCTCTGAATGAGAAGGTGTGTAGAGTGTGGAAGCATGGCTTCAGATGGACTCACTTACTGTGCAGCAAGTGTTCCAAACCTAATGCTCCATAATACGTGCATGTGTGTATTGTGCTGTCACAGCTACACTATTACAAATGTGCTACACATACTAGTTCCTCTTACCACTGTGGGTTTTCTCTCTTATAAGAGGCTACTCTCTCTGTCCCAGGCTGAATCTTATTTCTTTTTTATATTTATGTTTTAGTTTTAGGTGGACACAATATCTTTATTTTATTTTTATGTGGTGCTGAGAATCGAACCCAGTGCCTTATGCATGCTAGGCGAGCACACTACCACTTGAGCCACATCCCCAGCCCCCTGAATCTGATTTCTCAGGTGAACCACTGACTCACAAACCAACCCCCCACCTCCAGGGTTCATGCCCCACCCTCATACTCAGCCACCTCCCTGCACTCTCCTCTGCCAAGGTCACCTACTGGATTCATCAGTTCATCAGCAAATGAGAAGAGCTGGAGGACCTTCCTTCCTTCTTCGCTCAAGTCTCAGGGCCTCTGCTGGGCTGTCAACAGGCAGGAAGCCTTCCCTCTTTAAACTTCAGTCTAGACCAGGAGGTACTCATTCATCCCCTCCACAGTTGCTGGAGGGCTACAGTGTTCCAGGCTCTGTTGTGGGTGCCGGGGAGACAGCATGAACAAAACTGACAAAATCCCCAAATGCACAAAGCCTCTGTTGGCCTGTGGGAAGTGTTAGCCAGGTGTGGTGGCCATGCCTGGAATCCCTAGCCACTCAGGAGGCTGAAGCAGGAGGATTGCAGGCTAGACGCCAGTATGGGCAACTTAGATGCTATCTCAAAATAAAAATTTAAAAAGGACTGGGGATGTAGCTCAGTGGTGGAGCAACCCTGGGTTCAATTCTCATACAAAAATGAAGAACGTACTAAACTGTTAAAATAGAAGCCTGGAAGGAAGAAAGGGAGGGAGAAGGGAGGAAGGGCGGGGAAGAGGAAAGAAATGGAGAAGAAGGAAAGCTGAGCAGCGGCTATGCGGCCCCCATCGGGGCTGTGCACGAGTATAATGAGGCCTGTTGAAGGCTGACCTAGTCTAGGGGTCAGGGCAGACTTCGGAATCTAGGAGGACAGAAAGAGGAGACCCTAAGACAAAGCTGAGGTCCGGACACAAGGAGCCATCATTGCAGGGAGTTGGGGCTGAGATGCACTCACTCAGTACCCATGTGCTGTCCCCATGGAGCAGTGGCCAAGAGAGGACGTTTAGAAAATAAAATGCTGTTCCAGCCTCCAATGATCTCACCAGGTAGTGGATTTCCTCACGCGTTCAGCAGGTAGCTTGCCAGCACCTCTCACGTGCCAGGGGACAGTGGCAGCACAGAGGTCAAGTCCCTTCCCTGGAGAAGTGCAAAGCTCTTGAGGAGGCAGACTAGGAACACTTTGTACATGCAATCATAATAAGGTCAGGTACATGGAACGGAGGACCAGAGGGGCTGGGAGACAGCGGGGACAGGGGCTTCTTGAAAGAGCCACCCAGGCAAATGAGGTGATCCTTGAGCAAAGACCCGAATGAAGCACTCGTTTAAAATCCAAGTGCAAAAGGAAATAAAATGGAAAAACCCCCAGTTTTCCCACATCCCCATTCCTGGAGATTGACAAGCGTTTTCTGTTCATAATCTGTATGATACATACTATGATAAAGCAGATTGCACATGAAATCCATCCTATTAAACTAACGGCCTTTCAATAACAGTAGTGGACTCTTTGTGGACTTTACCTCCTGCACTTTGCTTTCCTTTTTTCTTTTCGTGCTGGGGATGGAGCAACAATGTGCTCCTTTGCATTAGTTGTAGGGTAGCAGCAGTTCTTCATGCAATTGCACATGTACTTTTGCATCTTTTCTTCTTGCTTTTCTCCTTGGTTTCCTTCTTCCTTCCTTCCTTTCTTCTTCTCTTCCCTTTCCTCCTCTTATTCTTATTCTTCTGCCTCACCCACCTCCACCATACCTTACCACTGGTTTCAGTTTTTTTTTTTTTTTAATAGGATCTCACTAAGTCACCGAGGCTGGCCTTGAATTTGTAATTCTCCTGCCTCAGCCTCACCAGCTTCTGGGATTACAGGCTCTTGCCACTGCACCAGGCTCAATGGTTTTCAATTTCACTAACATTTACAATCGTTGCCAATGGAATTTTTTTTTGGGGGGGGGGCTTTTATTTGGCTTTTCCCATATGCTTAATAGCTGTGTTGCTGCTTGTTATGTGCCTTGTACTGTTCTAAGAACTGTGCATGTATTATCTCCTTTAGTGTACACATGAACCCTAGATGGGAGCTCTTACTGTTTCCATTTCATATTTGGGGGATTCCAGGAACAGTTTCATCATTCAGCCTTCAAGAGCCAGACCGGTGGCAGAAAGGGGGAGTGAGACACTGGGTATGAACATGTTTTTGGAGGCTAAGCACACACCCTAACAACTTGAGTCAGGCTGTCTGTTAAAATAGCCTGCGCAGCACAGTGCCCAGGCTGCCAGAGCTAGGTCAGGGGCAGCCTCCCGGGGCCTGCAAGATGCAGGAGTGCTTTTTGTAGGAAAGGTCCAGAAGTGGGCCAGGTGGCCAGAGCCAAGGGCAGCACAGTCTAGCCTCTAAAAATGTCCCACTCACTTAACACTCCCAACAGCAGTCCAAGGAAAGTGCCAGATCCGAGTGTCATAGACAGGACTGTATCATCCCTTAATTTTTGCCAATAAGATAGCCCACCCTAAAAGAAAATGTCACATTTGATTGGCACCGTTCCTTCACTGGTCATGGGGGCTACTTCTTCTCTTCTATTTATGCTTCTTTCTCGAGTTTCTTTCAGCTTATCTTCTCTTTGATTTTTTCCCCCAACTACTTTCATCAATTTTCACTGGTATCTAGGATGTTAATGCCTCTGGTATGGGTAGGGGACCTGAGATGTCTAAGGTACACAGAACCTAATTTTTTTCTTCCTAAATGGGGAAATGACAGCCAATCTGCCAACTGCAGATTGAAATGTCACCTGCATTCATAGAATAAATTGACCTCCCTTGTACCTGTGTCTTTTTGCTGACCATCTTATCTGCTTTCTTGCTTCTAGTCCTGTTGTGCTACTCCTGAGTCAATTCCTTTGCCAATGTCAAACTCCACCTCGGCCTCATCTCCCTGATCCAATCTTCCAGAAAAAGTGTGAGAATCCAGATGTCCTGTCCTTCCTACCCCCAAAGCATGCACACATCTTGCTCCAATTTTGGGTGGAATTTCTCAGAATGTTCAGATGTAAAGACCCGATGTCTTTTACCGGTGCGGCTGTGAGGAGGTCATGTTTTGGTCTAGGAAGGGTGGTGGGTCTAGAATGTCCAGCACCTCAGGCAGAGCTGGGGGATTAAATCAGTAGCTCCCAAAGGAGGTCATTTACCCTCCAGGGGACAAATGGCAAGGTCTGGAGGTATTTTCTGCAATCAAGACTAGGGAAGGTGCTCCTGGCATCTAGCATGTAGATAATCCCAAACCGGAAACAACCCAAATGTCTACTAATAGTAGGATTAATATGTAAATTCTGGTATCTCTATATAATGGTGCTCCACACAATAAAGAAGAATGAACTACTGCTGCAACAGAGCATTTATGAGCCTTACAGACATACTATTAAGCAAAATAGGCCAAGGACAGTTGACATTCAGGCTGAGGGTTTAACTTAGTGGTGCAGTGCTTGCCTAGCATGCAAAGCCCTGGTTTTAATCCCCAGCACCACAAAAATAAATAAAATAAAAACAAAATAGGTACCAGGCACAGTGGCATATTGCTGTAATCCCAGCAACTCAGGAGGCTGATGCAGAAAGACTGTGCAAGTTCAAGGCCAGCCTCAGCAATTTGACGAGGCCCTAAGCAACTTAGCAAGACCCTGTCTTAAAATTTAAAAAAAGACTGAGGATTGACTCAGTGGTTAAGTGCCCCTGTGTTCAATCCCTGGTGAAAAAAAAAAAAAAAAAAACAGGCGAGTTTACCAGTGTTGGTGAAAGTCAGGATGGTGGTTAACTCAGCTGCACGGGCAAATGGTATGGAAAGAGCAGAAAGTTCTAGATCTTCATCTGGGTAATGCTGATGAGAACATATTGACTCTGCATGCTGGTTGAGCTTCACATGAAGGTGCGGGCACTTTACTATAGGTACCTTATATCTTAATTTTCAAAAGTGAAAAAATAAAATGCTTGATGTCCAGGAAGAAAATAATTAAATCAAGTGTAGAAATCATGAAGAAATGAACTGGCCTTGTGCAGTTTTTGTTTTAAAAAGGTCTAGGTGGATGAATAGGGATAACTTCTGTCAATTGTGTTTTCTGATGATATACTTTGTAAGTCTGTCACCTGCTGGCGTTGAGACAGCTGAATACGCATGTGCGGAAGAATGAACTCAGACCCTTCTCTCACTCACACACAAACATCAACTCAAAATGGATTAAAGACTTAAAGAGAAATCCTGAAATGGAAAACCTAGGAGAAAAGCTCCATAACCCTGGTCTGGACAATGATTCTTTGAATATGAGCCCCAAAGGCAAGTGACAAATGTAAAATTAGGCAATGAGGCTAGGTCCAGTGGTGCAGGCCTATAATCCCAGCCTCTCAGGAGCCTGAGGCAGAAGGATTGGGAGTTCAAAGCCCAGGTGGCCCAAGGCCACCAGGCTGGTCCCCCCAATCCCCACCCCTGGAGAGCCATCAGCACCAGACTGGAAGCTCCATAGGCACTGTGACCTCGGCTGGCTTGTCCCTTAGCACTGGGGTCCACAAAGCCAGCCTCAGCTAGGCCAAGGCTCTTATCAAGGCCCCAAGCAACTCAGCAAGACCCTATCTCTAAATAAAATATTAAAGAGGGCTGGGGATATGGCTCAGTGGTTAAGACCCCTGGGTTCAAATCCCAGTACCAAAAAAAAAAAAAAAAGACAATGAGATTACATCAAACTGAAAAGCATCTGTACAGCCGAGGAAACAATCCACTGAGCCAAGAGACACTATGGAATGGGAGGAAAGGTTGGCCATTTACTGTCTGAGGCATCAATGTCCAAAGTGGAAAAGGAACTCAACCCCACAGCAAGGCAGCACACAACCAGGGAAGAACTGGCACAAGATCTGGGGGGACGTTTCTCCCCAGAAGACATACAAATGACCAACAGGTACAAGGAAAAATCAGACATCATTTTCGCAGTCTCTGCACAGAAGCTCACAGTGTGGACCTGGGTGTTTTACAAGTTCCATCCAGTGTCAGGCACACAGGAGGTACTCAGCAAAGACTTGTTTTATGAATGGAAACTTTCCTTTTCTCCAAGATATAGAATCCCTGAAAGCCGTGTTCCATTTCCTGTGTGTTCCCCGCTTACAGAACTCACCAGGAGAGGCCCTGTCATAAGTGCTGGTTGGCTATAGAACCTCTGGCTCTATGGAATGCCCCCTGAATCTGGTCTTAGTGCCTCACCTATAAAAGGGAGTCAAGGAGGCTGAGCAGGGCCACATAACTCGCCCAAGGCCACAGGCCAAATGCAGACCAGAGCTTCCAATTTGGACAAACCAGGGCTGGCTGAGACTGGAGCCTCCAGGGAGAGAAAGACCCAGCCCTGCTGAGGAACAGGAAGGGGAGGTTTGGAAAGAGGTGTGTGAGGGAAAGGAGACCAGGAAGAGCCCAGGAGGCTGAGGAGGGGACTGCAAAGGCCCAGGGCCACCAGGCTGGTCCCCCCCCACCCCCACCCCTGTAGAGCCATCAGCACCAGACTGGAAGCTCCATCGGCACGGTGACCTCGGCTGGCTTGTCCCTTAGCACTGGGGTCCACGAAACTCTCCCGAGGGCCCTGAGGTCACAACTGTTTCCTAACAGCATCAGATGTCACTTGCCTCTTACACTCAACACAGTGGAATTTTCCAGAGGCTGCCTGGAGCGTGACATCACAGCGTACTGAAGGCAGAGGCAGATGTGAGCCTACAGTTGCCTTCCATTAAGCCGCTGGTCATGAAAGGATTTTACAAAAAACTTTTTTTTTTTTAATTTTACAGGCCAGAGAAGTTTGTTTATTGATACCATTCTGCATAAAGTCATAGGGAGTGGACCACGGAGCAGGCTGGCACTTCAGCAGAACCCCAGGACTTTCTCTCCGGCTTCCTTCTTTTTCTGATCATTTCCCTTCACAGGTTTTAGAAACCTGTCCAAGTGCTTAGCATGCGCTCCCCTGACTTGCTTGTTCAGGACAGTCCCAGGCCATCCTGGCCGCCCCTGCAGCACCGTATGCTCTCCCAGTTCTGCCCTGTGACACTTGTGCTGCCTGGGACATCTGTGAGGCTTTGCATTTTGAAGTCCCCACTCCCTACTGTCCAGAATACCACCCTTCATGAAGACACACATTTACGTGGCCAAAGAAACAACTCTATGTTTTCTAACGAGCCTGATGACGGGTATGGGTACGTTTCCTTTCTCCCTCCGTGTTCCCATTTTGGTAAATTACAAGAACATGGCAGTTCTGGCAAAACTATTCTTGTTAATTTTTTTTTCATAATTCTTGAAAAATGTGGTTATCCCTTATAAAATAAAATATCTTTTGAAGTTAATATTTAATGGGCTTATTGTCACTTTCAAATAAAAATTTGTTCAATATCTCAGTAAATTTTAATACAGTTAATATTGATAATCCACATAGTCAAAAGCTTTTTGAAGATTTCAATCACGTTTTAAAATGTAAAGAGGTCCTGGGCGGGGGCGCAGCTCAGCGGTAAATGGCTTGCCTGGCATGCACGAGAAGGTCCTGGGTTTGATCCGCAGGAGAATGAAAGGAAGGGAGAGAGAAAGGAAAAGAAGTCCTTGACCAAAACCTTGTGAACCACTCTCCTTTGTGCCCTTGGTAAGTACTAGCCACCAGGCAGCTACTCATTTACTGCAGGATTAAGTGGATAGATGAAGCAATACACAAATGAATCAATAATGATGGGTACATTTGGGGATATAGGATCTACTGCTCCAAAGGAAGAGAGGAGGGGGAGGGTCAAGCTGGCTGAGCACCAGGCCGGTTCCCTTCTGCACCTACAGTTTTTTTTTCTCTGTAAATGGGGCACTAATAGGTCTGCCAGTAGGATGTCCTGCTTAGCTGGTCACTGTGGTGCACACCTGTGGTCCCAGCTATTGGGGAGGCAGAGGAAGGAGGATTGAGAGTTCAAGGCTAGCCTTGGGCCACTTAAACAGACCCCAACTTAAAAAAGAAAGAAAGAAAGAGAGAGAGAAAGAAAGAAAGAATGCTGTATTCAATTTAACAGCACTTAGGGGCTGGGGATGTGGCTCAAGCGGTAGCGCACTCGCCTGGCATGCGTGCGGCCCGGGTTCGATCCTCAGCACCACATACAAACAAAGATGTTGTGTCCGCCAAAAACTAAAAAATAAATATTAAAAAAATTCTCTCTCTCTCTCTAAAACACACACACACACACTTTCAACAAATAATAATTGTATGTAAAAAAAAAAAAATTTAACAGCACCTAGCAAAGTACCTGTCTGGGAGCCAGCCTGGAAGCATAGGCTCATGAATACAATAGAAGTCCTCAGCACAGGGATGCTTTGCTGTTTTGCATCTCTGTGGCGATGGGGGGTGGGGGGGTGGGGGTGGCATTCTGCTGCCTGCTTCCCCCCTTCCCCAACACCTTCCTTCAGAATTTGAATGTCTCCGGTGGGACTAAGGGGGATGACTGGCAGGTGGGGGAGGTGGTGGCAAGTGAGGACCTTGACCTTTACCAGAGAGTGAGGTGTCCAGGGTCTCTGTGGTTCTGCAAAGTGGGTCCCTGAGCAGTCCTGATTGGTCCCCTCTGTCAGTCACTTGTGTCACCTCAGACTGGCCTCTCAAGCTAAAGAGACAAAGGGGGGGGGGTGGTGAGGGAGTCTCAGGGGCCCAGCCTACTCCTAGGGTCAGCTGGCTTTGCAGAGGGGGCGATGCTGAAATCCAAGGGTCTCGGAGGATGGAGAGGAGGCCCTGGAGGAAGCCCGAGGGAGGAGTGGGAGCACAAGCCCCAGGGCATCATGGCGGTAGCGGAGCTGGAACTCCAGAGGTGGGGGGGGCTCCTTCCTTAGTCCACAGGCATCTGCTTCACAAAGCGCCCCCCCCCTTGGTAAATAAGACGCTTTGCTCAGGCTTGGGGGCAGGTGATGGTGGGAGAGACAGTTCCTCCTTCAGGCAGCAGATACACTCTGAGCACCTACTGCCTTCAGGTCTGACTGGGGGAAGAAGCAACACAGCCCTGCTCTCTCAGAGCTTAGTGCAGGGGCGGTTGGGGGGACTGATAACCACAAAGGCCCACGTGTCTGGGAGTGGGGGGGAGTCCTCTCTGTCGATCATGCCCCACCGCACACCTGAGGGACCTCAGGCAAACAGGTTTATAGCCTGGCCCCTCAGGGCCAGGCAGGTAGCTCAAGTGTGACCATCTCCAACCAGGTGCTAAGCCCATTGCCTTAGGACTCAACTATTACCCTTCTTGGTTGAGACACCTTTTAATATAGCCTGTGGCCCAAGCAAAACCCACCTGCAGGCTGTTCAGGACCTGGGGAATTCTCTGCTGTGAGATTTCATGGATCCATTTCCCCACAGAAGCCACAGGACTTGCGGAATCACACAGGTACATTCTCCAGGAGGTTAAGCTGTGTTAAAGAGTCTGTACCTCCAGCCAATTCAACCAGACACCCCCAGCAGGGTAGAGGAGGGATGTTCCCCCACGGTCACCTACACCTAGTGCTTGAGTGGGTGCATCAGAACAAATAGGAGCCCCTTGGCTTCTCCTTCCAAGTAACCATGCCTGGGTACCTCTGAGCCCCTTGTCTGTTCGCTGAGGTCTTCCTTAGCAGCTGCTCAGTCTGTCAGTGGAAATGAGTCCATGAGGAGCACTTGAGGTGGATGGTTTGTTTTTTTTGTTTTTTTTTTGGTCCTAGGGATTGAACCCACCCGTGCTTTACCTCTGAGCTACACCCCCAGTCCTTTTTTTAATTTCCAGACACAGTCTTGCTAACTTGCTGAGGGTCTCGAAAAGTTGCCCGGGCTGGCCTCAAACTTGTGATCTTCCTGCCTCAGCCTCCTGAGTCACTGGGACTGCAGGTGTGCGCCTCTGCACCTGGTCATGGAGACAGCCTTTCCTGTATTTCTCAACCACTTGTATCTCTTCTTCAGCCAACCACCTGTCCATGCGCCTTGCCCACGTTTCCACTGGACTGTCTGTCTCGTTTCCCTTTTAGCTTTGGGTCTAGAACTCTTGTGGAACTGCAGAATGTGCTTGGGGTCTGAGGGGAAGCCTGCGTTTCTGTTTCCAGATAGAGAGACCTCAGCGGATTGCCCCCACAGCATTCGGTTTAAAACCCTCCCATCTGGAGTGTCAACTTGGGTCCCTCATTAGTGGTCTGTGCTGGACCCCGTCCTGCTGTCAGCTCAGCAGTCTGTGGCAGCACCAGCACCAGTGGTGTACACCTGCGCTGCTGCGTTCTGGTCACCTCCTTGTGGCTGCATCCTCCAGAAGAGCTTTAGGGTCTATTTGATTTTCTCCACCTCCCCCAGCTCTGGCCTTAGCTAGGAATAGAATCACAGAATCACTCTGAAGACCTAAGATCTTTATGCTAATGGAGTAGGACCAGGTCACTCGCAGGTCTGGAGGGGATGGTAACTAGCCAGCTCCCTGACACAAAGCCTCAGGCGAGAAAAATAAAATTCCAGACAGGTGACCCAGAGGATGGCCACAAGGGCATAGAGTCCCTGAATGGCTCACCTGAAGCCCTGGCCTAGAGCTGCTTCTGCTCTGGGCGGGGGTGTGGCGGTTCCAGGCTCCAGCACCCAGGGTGGGGTGCAATTTATCTCCAGTTACAGAGTTGTTGGTTATCAGTGCTGATAGGAATCCTTGGAGGAGGTAGCTGGTTCACATATTGATCATTGCTAGGTACTTTGAGAAACCACAGTAGCTTTCATCAACAAGTCTCCACGGTGCACTCGTGGCTCTGAGCACTTACGCCTGGGCCTGTTAGCCTGTCCCCGTGCTCACACCCTGGCCAGGGCGCAAAGCCTGGACACAGGAGCAGAGAGGAGCATGGTCCAAGCCCTGGGCAGGAGGCCACAGAAAGGAGAGCAAGGGAAGGCGGGAGCGGGGTCAGAGCTGGCGCGATTTGTACAGGCTTCTGGGAAAGCGTCACTTGGCTGATATGTGGGCAGCCCCGACTTGCAGTTACTTTGTATATTTAGAAGTTTATTCATTTACCATCTGTCTCTTCCACTGGAATGGGACTTGGGAACCATGGGCCCCATCTGTCCTTAAGGTCCTGGATGATGCCCACTGTGGGATGGGCCCTCATTATGGGTGGAAGAAAGAACTCAAGAAAGTGGGCTGGGCAGGAAGATTCAATCTCAGGGACCACTGCATTCTACAGGTAGACTGTAGCCTCAAACTCCAATGACCCGAGGTTTTTATAAGTGGGTGGTACAGTCCCCCTGGGTCTGGGGGTGAGGCTGGGATTTCTGTTTCTTCTGAGCTCACAGGTGGTGTGGGGGAACCCACTCAGGGATCTGAATTGGTACCCAGCCTTGAAGGCATTTGTTTAAATATGTGCAGCATTTGCCAGTTTTTCAAAGCTTTTCAGGTCTGGGGCTGGCCTGATTTCACAATACCACTGTGATGAGGGAGTGGTTCTTACATGGAAGAGATGATTATTAGTTCTGTTGGGAGTGATAACCACGCTGGGACAAGGTAGTTAGAATAACAGGCGAGCAAAAAAGTGTTTGTATGTTAAAGGTACACAGGGAGGGTGTTTCTAGCTGAGGCTGGGTGTGTTCTGAGACTCTGGGTGGGGAGAACTGGAGGGATAAACCATAAGGGCTAGGAATGGTGGTGGCACTCATGAGGGTCCAGGGGCAAGGGGGCAGTGTACAGTCCTCTCTACTTTCAGATGCACTTAAACATTTCAATAACAATAATAATAATAATAGAAATAAGAGCCTGGTTTTCAAGAGGCACAGGAGGTAGCTCAGCCAGAGTTGAGCAGGACCAAGGCTTGTAATGGCCACCAGCTTATTCTATTGGATCAGTGTATGGGGCGGGGGTTCTGGGGATGGAACCCAGGGGTGCTCTACCACTGAGCCACATCCCCAACCCTTTGATATTTTATTTTGAGACAGGGCCTCACTAAGTAGATCTTGAACTTGAGATCCTCCTGCCTCAGCCTTCCCAGTGGCTGAGACAACAGCAGCACAGCCACGCCCAGCTGATTAGCATCATCATTATTTAAAAACCTGGTGGCAGCGGGGCCTCTGTGCACCCAGCCTAGAAGGGAATTACTGATCCTGGGTCAGATGAGTCGACATCTTCTTTTTGTCGGTTACCCTCTTCTTCCTTCCGTTTTTCTTCTCTCTCTTCTTTTTGGTGGAGCAGTGGTTTGATTTCTTTCTCCTCCTGCGGCCCCACCCCATGCAAAACCATCCAGCTGACTGCTGAGAACTCATGAACACTTTCTATTCACAGCAACATCCACGCACAGAGGAGCCAGGACAGGCTGGGGAACCACTGTTAATGGCGGCTGCCTGGAAGGAGGCGGGTAGGAGGATGGGTGGGGACCTGCATCTTTCCCCCTTTGCGACCTTCAGTTGGACTTTGGTTTTAATGCCAGGTACTTTTTAAAACTACCCAGTTATGTGTACATATATTTTTGTTCTAAGATACTCTTAAATTACAACTGATAGCACGACTGTGCAACTGATAACACTTCTCCCCCCCCCCCCCCCGCCAGAGGTGAACATGCTGCTGAGGCCAAGGAGACCCTCCCTGGGGTCACAGCACAGCTCCTTGCTCTCAGACACCTTCCTGGGATAAGCAGGGGAGCCGCCTATCTTCTCCCCAGACGTAACCCCAGTAAAGAAGGTCGTAGGCATCCTTGGAGTCTTTTTTTTGTACACTATGATCCTTCACATACAGCTTTTAGAAGAACATTTTATTCTTTGCCTTTTTACATAAAACTGCCATCTAGCAACATTCTTTGCCATTCCTCTGCATTGTTATCTGTCCCCAGATCGATCGATCGATCTCTCTTTCTCTTTTATTAGCCTCCCACCCACCCACCCCAGAGCTTTATCAAGGTATAATTGACAAATAAAAATTGCGTCTGTCACAGTGTGCTCCAGAAGTTTGCTGTGCGTGCACACCCGCTGGATGATTGAATCGAGCGGCTGAGAAGGTCCATGACCTCATGTGCTTATGATTCTTCTGTGGTGAGAACGTTCAGGATCTATCAGGGCAATGTCCAAGCACCCCGTGGTGGTTGGTATTGGCCACAGTCATCTCCCCAAGCTGCAGACCTAGAACGCACACGCCTGCCCGGTTGAAACTTGGTACCCTTGACCATCTCCGCTCCCACCCCAGCTACATCTCATTTCTTAACATCTGCAGAAGAGGTCATCCTGTGGGATTTAGATTATTCAAAAAATCTAAACAGCAATCTTCTGCTGGGGTAGAACACCAGAATGTGCAAGTCTGTTATTCTAGTAACAGAAAGTACCCAAGAAGAACCTAGAACTTGCATCTTATTAGCTGGCAGAGAATCTTTGAGGCATTCCCTGGGGACACTGGTGAAGGGAAGGCCCAGGGGCCTGCACTGCCCAGGTAGGAGACCAGGAGTCAAACAAGCTGGCACATAAGCTGCACCCCAGCAGTCCCAGTGCACAGCAGGTTCCTCTCCACCTCCTGGGTCTGGCTGGTTGTGGAAAGTGGCTTCTTGTCAACATTTAGATAGAAGAGCTCACAGGCTCCTGGTTACAAGGAGGCACAGGATCCCTGCACCTACCCAGATGCCTGCAGAAATAAACCTGAATGTGCAGCAACATGTGCCAGCCACTAGACATCCAAAGACCCTCGGAGCCACTGAGAGACTTGCCTGTCCAAGGTAGAAGCCCTCTGGCATGTCATTATGAGCAAGTCTATGCCTTGCCCAGGCACCAGACAGTAGGTTGAGGATCTTCCTGTCAATCTACAAGAATCCATTGAGCACCTACTATGTGCTCTGTTGTAGAACAGTGAACAAAGCAGATTTGGCGTCTGGAAGTTTCTGGTCTAGTGGGGGAGACCGAGGCAATCAAACGTAGTATAGCATTACAAAGGCCAGCCAGAGAGGGAGGAGGGAAGCTATTTTAAGAGAAATCTCATATGCCCAACTACGCCCCTTGAACTTGAAGGAATTCTCCCACCCTCCAGCAGTGTGATTTTGGATGAGATAACCAGCTGCTCAGGACCTTATCTGAAAAGTAATAAGAATTACAGCTCCTCTTCTTGCCAGCCCTAGCGATGCACCATTTCCAACAAACCCCAAACTACCAGGACCCCATAGACTGGACCTTCCATTGCTGGTCCCTAGGCTGGGCACTGCACCAGATCAAACACTGGCACCCATCTGGGCTCTTGTTCCCTAATCTTGCGGCAAACCCTAACTCAGAGCTTTATCTCAGGGAAGTGGGAGTAGGAACAGCGGGAAATCAGACTCTGTTTGTACTGGTTAACCTTATTTACTATAAACATATGTCCTTTTGGTAATGATACTCATTTCTAAAAATTAATGACCTGGTATTGGTGCAAGGATAACCAGAAAATTTAATGGAATAGAACAAGTCATTCAATGTTCCATCTCATCTGTACGGTGGTTTGGTAAATAGTAAAGGTACCGTGTCCCATTAGTGGAGAGAGGCAGAAGGATCAGTGGGTGATGGTGAGGACAGGTGTCCTTGTTTCAAATAAGTACAAAGATAGCCTAGAGTTAAGGCCCAAAGTTCAGTAAAAATACACCAGGAATTTTTAAAGTTTAGTCATAGAAATGACCTTCAACACCAAGATACCAAGAGAAGAAAAAGGTTGGCAAATTGGCCACATGAAAATTTCACATGTGAAATATTTTAGATATAACAATCAAGAAGAATACTGTGCTCCCTCACCCCACCTGACATCCCAAGGAAAACATCACGGCAAGTCATTGTCGCAGCAAGCAGAACTTGGGCTTTTCCTTCAGTGTGTATTTTGATTATTTTATTTCCCTTGTAGGGATGCATGGATTATATGGAAGTATGCTCCACATCAGTGCTGAGCACAAGCCTGTCATCTCAGCATTTTAATAAGGGTTAGCAGTGTAGTAGAACCGTTGCTGAGCATGCAAGAGGACCTGGGTTCAATCCCCAGCACTGCAAAAAAATAAAATAGGTATCATTGCTAGCCCATGTGCATCTCCTTCCTCTCCCTGCCCTAGGCCCCATCCAGAGTTCCAGCTCCATCTGGGGTGAAGTAGGTAGCTTCCCGGCAGCAGCTGCCAACGACTACTACTACTGCCTACTACTGCGCAGGCAGCATCCAGCCTGGTGCTAACTTCCCCCAGGGTTACCCTTGATGTGCACCAGACCAGACCAGACCAGACCCGATTCACACCCCCATTTGACAGATGTGATAATTGAGGCATAAAGAATCCCCTAAGGGTCTAGTCTGTGGGACACTTAAGTTCCGATGGCTCCCCAGGTGAGCTGTTGCGCATATGGATTCGGGGCTGAGACTAACAATAGGCAACATCAACCCAACAAAGGGCTGAAATACAGATTGTGCCCCAGAAAGGGCCCTGCCCCTTTCCTGCTGGGCAGCAGCCCTTTGACCCTCTTTGGTGTTCTTCCTAAACTCTAGAAGGGCAGTTCTCCAAGGGCGGCTCCCTATGGCAGGTGCAATCTGCATAGCCACGGAGGACATTAGAAATGCAAAATTTCAGGTTCCACCCAGAACTCCTGAATCAGGAACTGGTAATGGGGCCCTGACTTCCCATCAGCCCGGAGATGGTCGCTGTTGGAGCTCACGTGCCTCAGACTCAAGCTGTGCGGTTCTCTTCCTCACCCGGCTCCTAGCACACGTCTCCTGACTGCTTATTAAAGTGTCCTGTGAGACGAGCCAGCAGTGAAGTGCTCCATGTAACTCCTTAAACATACCCCTGCTAAAGGCCACTGTGCAGTGGTGTCTGGGGTCTCCTGCACTTGGGAGGTGGTATCTGGAATGGGACCTATGAGCCAGGCAACACTGAGGGCGGGCTTCCTAGCTCAGCACATCAAGGGCTGGAGTCAGAAGTGGCTGTGGGGATGCGGGCTGGAGCCGTCTGCCTGTCAGCGCTGCAGCGCTGCCTGTGCTAATGCACTCGGATGACATACAAGGAAATAATTTTTTTAATTATAAAAAAGAGACATGCATGGCCTGTAAAACCAGTGAGAATAGGGCAGAAAAATTGACTTCTTCCCTCCTCCTGATTTTTACGTATTTTAAAAAATGTTTTTCGAAGTGTCTTATCCACCCCTCGGCCCAGCACCCCTGCACCAGAAGGCTCCTGCACCAAGGTATCCAGGAGTGTCGTCAGCCTGCCAGGCTTCAGGAGTGACTTAAGGTCAGGAAAGTTCAAATATGCTTCCAGGCTTCCAATAAGGATGAGCCCCAGGGCTTGGTTCAAGTCCAAACAAACCCAAGACCAGGGCCCTAACCCTGCCCACCACCTTCCCTGGCATCCTTGGGCCCTGCCCACTCACCCCCAGGAGCACGCAGTCTGCCATTGTGGATCCCTCCAGCTAGGGTACCACCTTCTACCCCATCCTGCAGTGGTCCCTGTCACTTCTCTGTCCCTTTCCGTGCACACCTAGCTCCTCTGCATCCTCAGCCTTTCAGAACCTGTGATGCAACCGATGCAGTGACCGCAAGGAAGACCGTGTCCTGGTCACGTGGGTAGACTCAGGAGGCCTTTGGTGAACAGGCAGCATTTAAACCACCATCCTGTTCCTTCCACAAGAGTGAGAGGAGGACCTGGGGGCGCTTCTGTGAATTCAACAGACACTTATTAGGCGACTGTTGCATGCCAGGAACTCTTGTAAGAATTTGGGGTGAGGGGGATAATACCTCTCAAATATGGGTCTTCTTGACTGCCCTTTCTAGAAGGGTCTCCTTGCAGCACAATCATTAACAGGACATTATCTTGTTGATCTATTTGTGCCCATTTACTCTCCCAGTCATGATTTCCATTTCCTCACATTCTCACTAATCTGTTCAAATCTCACCAATGACGACTGTCATCTGATTGCTTTAGCTGACCTTTCCCCTGACCACTAGTTGACCGAACCCCCATAAGTTTACAAGTCACTTGGGTTTTCTTTGCTGTGAATTGCTCACTTTGGTCCATTTTTTCTTTTTCTTTTATTAACCATATGATTTATTTATTTATTTTTTTAGTCATACCTGACAGCAGAATGTACTTTGACATATAATACATACATGGAATGTACATACATCAATCATATTGTCTATTCTATTCTGCTGCCCTTCCTATCCCCCCTACTCCTCCCTTCCTCTCCCCTCCTTTCTCTCTATCCAATCTCATGTGACACACTTTTTTTTTTCTTTTTCTAGTCACAGCATTATATATGTCTTCTGTATAACAATGAGGGTCTCCTTCCATCTTCCGTGCGACCCCCCTTCTCCCTCTTTTTCCCTCCCACCTCTCTTCCCTATTTAGTGGTAGTCTTCTTCTCATGCTCTTCCTCCCTATCCCATTTTGAGTCATCCCCTTATATCAGAGAAGACATTCGGCATTTGTTTTTTAGGGATTGGCTAACTTCAGTGTGGTTTTTGTTGTTGTTGTTTTTGTTTTGTTTAATGCGGAAAAGATTTTTTTACCAAACTCTAAGTTAAGAGGTGGCAGGGAGAGGGGAGCTGCAGGGTCACGTTCTGGGCGACTGCCCTTCCTCTCTCTCCTCCTGGGCCTGGATTCCCAGTTCCTCACCCAGGCGCTCTTTGACCCCGACAACCTTGGACGGTAGGTAGAAGGAGCCGCCCACGGGTTTATCGTTCACCTTAGATAGATGTTCCTAGTTCTTCTGGACCTCCTGGGGACTCAGTTTGGAGACGCTGAGAATCTGCCGGGCCTCCTGAAGGCCGAGTCCAGCGGGGTTGGATGCAGCTGCAGACAGGTGCTCAGCTCCTCCCCGGGTATCAGCTGTGGCCCGCTGGCTGCAAACTCCTGCCACAGGGAGCAAAGGCTCTGCCGCCCACCTGTACCTCCCACCTCCCACCTGTACCTCCCACCTCCCACCTGCAGTGATCTGTGCAGGGTTCCAGGACATTGCGGTGGCTCTGCCTCCGGGTCGCAGACTCCAGCTTCCTGGCCCTGCTGCGCCTGTGTGTGTGTGTGTGTGTGTCCTGCTCTCTATTATTCTACAGCTTGGGCAGAATAGCATCTCTTTCTATTTCCCGCTTTCTTGAAATGGGTCCTCACTTTGTTGCCCGGGTTTGAACTGGATGCTTACGTGGAATGTTTATCAAATGCCTTTTTAAAAAATCAGATGTCCTTAGGGCAAAGGCCACCTCTGATCTGCATCTCCAGTGCCTGGTGGGTTCCAGAACTGGTGGTTGAGAAATCCCCAAGTCGCCAGCCACTGTCCCCCAGGTACACACACTTAGCCTCAGGAACTGCTGCACACGCTGATCCCCCAGCGGGCTCCGAGGAGGCCCAGGAAGCTCTCAGGAGCGCAGCGACTGGGCCGGGGTTGCCAGGTAAGGTGCAGGTGTCCAGTTAAATTTGGATTTCAGGTAAACAGCACAGGCTTCTTCTTCTTTTTTTTTTTTTTTTTTTTTTGTACAAGTAGGTTTGTGACTTTCATGGGGTGCACTTAAACTGAGAAACAAAATCTATTTGTTATCAGAAAATCAAATTTACGACATCCATCAATCTCATTTGCTGTAGATGAATGTTTACCATGAACTCGTTAAGGCTTTCAACCCGACTTCCAGTTTACAGGAAATACAGGGAGCAAGCTAAAGGCATCATAAGGGAACCATGAGGTGAGCAGTCATGTGGCACATTCCAAAGATCTGCTGATGAGGTGGAGGGAGGGGACAGTTCTAGACGGGAGACTGAGAGGACATAACCAGCAGATGCGGTGTGCGAATTCTTGCTGGATGCTGGACACGGGGCGCGGCCAGCAGTAAAACCTTTCTGCAGAACTCTCCAGAGCATCCGTGGGACTCCAACCGGCCTGGGGATGAGGGGCGCTGTAGGAAGTTCACTTTGGACGCTCACTGCTGATGAATACTAGCAACTTTACAAAACCCTCAGAAATCACCTCAGGAAGTGACTGATACCTGGGGGCAGAGACATGGTTTTCTTTTTCTTTTTTTTCTTTTTGACTTTTTATCTTTTTGTGCTATTGCATTGCAGGTTGCTTGATTTGCATCATGAACATATCTTATTTTTCTAAGTAAAACCCAACTATTTCATTAAAAATGAGACCCAGGCACTCGGCACCCTCCTGAGGGGCTCCCTTGCTCCCTTCCTCTTTGACTTCCCAGTGACTCTGGAGTCCCCGAATATGGAGGCCCTTCTCCTCCTTATTTCAGGAAGCCCCACGGCAGGCCTGGCCGTGGGCTGAGAGGGAAATAGCCTGCCCACTTCTTTATATGTTGTAAATGGACACAATACTTTTATTATTTTTATTTTTATGAGGTGCTGAGGGTCGAACCCAGTGCCTCATGCGTGCCACTGAGCCCCAGTCCCAGCCCTGAGCCTGTCCACTTCTAATGGGACACTTTAATTGGATAAACATCAGCACAGGAGTCCCAGTGCCGGGGACCAGGGCCTGTCCCAGCAAGAGGGAGGAGGCTCTTTCCTGGGCCCTCCTTGCCCCTCTCAGCGCCACACACTATTTTCCCAGTGGCCCATTTGGAGGTCTGGTCAGACTCGGGAGGAGATGGCTGCCAGCGACTGCTCTCCCCAAACCTCAGAATGATTATGAAAGAGGAGGAACCTCAACACAAGTTAGAGTCAAGTCCCTCTGCAGTGCCACTCTTAGGGGAAAGACGACTGGGTGAGGGGACAGCGGAGGCTGCTCTTGGGGACCTTCTCCAGGGTCTCACCTCAGCCTTGGGTACCTCACCTGTCAAATGGGGACTCTAAGGCACCCAGTGTCATCCGGTCAATGTGACAGTAAGTGAACTGCCATATGTAGGAGGGAAGCCAGGCCTGGGATCTGAGAGCGCCATCGCTGTCAATGGCCCGTCTCTGTGGCCAAGCTGTGTGTCAAGGAAGGAGACAGCTAAGAGAAAGCTGCCAAAGGATGCCCGGACTCGACAGGATGGCTCCGACAAGAAGAGAAAAAGAGAAATGTGTCGATGAGGATGTGCAGAAATTAGTCTCCTGTTGGTTGCTGGCAGGAAGATAACATGGTGCAGCTGCTGTGGAAACAGCTAGCCATGGAGTCACCATGTCACCCAGCAATTCCACTCCAAGGTTCAGAGCAAAAATGAATGCTCAAACAGAAACTTGAATAGCAGCACTATTCACAATAGCCAACAGCCCAACAGCCATCCACATAAAAATATAGTACATGCCCACAATGGAGTACTATGCAGCCATGAAAAGAGAAGCAGTGTGAGTACAAGGCTGTGGAAACCTGGGCTAAGCAGAAGAAGCAGCCATAGAGCACCTGCTACACCATCCCATTTGCATGAAATATCCAGAATGGGCAATCCAAAGTGCTCTCAGTGGGGACCAGATTTCCTTTAGGGTGATGAAAGTGTCTTGGAAGCAGATGCAGATGATGTTCCATCAGACGGCGAGGGCACTAAATGAGACTGAAATGTATTCTTTTAGTGGTTAAAATAGCACTTTTGTGATTGATATGTGAACTGTACTTCATGAAAGCCTTTATCCCAGTGTTGAAGCCCTCGGACGCATAGCCGCACCTTCACAGGAAGCAAGGAGTAAAATCGCGAAGGGAAACTGCAGTTTCAGCTCAGCGTTTGTGCGGGAGGCCAGGTGGCATCCTGGTTGTGTGGAAACAGGGGTCCCCTCCTCCCTGGGGGACAGGGTGCTCAGTGAGTCCCAGTGCCAGCCCCACCCTTGCTTCGTGCTTGGAATATTCACCTTTGAGTGTCAGACTTCCTTCCAGGTCCCCTGTCCAAGTCCCGGCGGCCACTGCTCTCTCCTTTCTGCTCTGGACTCACTGGGTACATTTTATGCTTTCATTTCTTTGCCACGTTTGTCCTGTCTTTTCGATGTCCGGTCAATGTCATTTTTCCATTTACTTATCTATTGCAAGGCTGGGGATTGAACCCAAGGGTTGCCTGCCCCTGAGCGACAGCCGGCTCTAATGTCATCTTTTGAATCATCAGTTTTCTCTCCATCCTGTGAACGGATGCCTTTTGCCATTTAGGGTACCCCCCTGGAGGTCTCCGATTTTGCTTTCTCGGAGGCCATTTTACTTGTTGATTCAACCTTGGAGAGCTCGGTGTCACCCTGAGAGGGGACATGTTTCTGATGAAGTGGGAGCACAGTGTCCTGCTCCCTGTGCCACCACACCCCGGGGGCAGAGTTCTGGCAGCCCTAGGGAGCCTGTGGGAGCCCTCGGGTGGTCCTGCCAGCCCAGTGCCAGCCACATCTGGGAGCTTCTGGCTGTTCCTGTCCTCTCCCTGGAGGGGGGGACCTCCCGGAGGAGCCACCCCTCTTCCCTTCCCTCTCCCACCTGCGCACCCTGCAGCTCGACTGTGCAGGGCCAGCGGAGCCTCTCCTCATGTGGGGAGTCTCTCAGGGGCGCCAGCCCTGGGACCCCATGGCCTTCGTCCTGCACTAGAGTTACCTGGCCTCTGCCTGTTTCCACACATCGAAAATGGAAATGACACTGTCACTCAGCCTCTCGGGGTTTGGGGAGGGGGAAGGGAGAAGCAAGGCCAAAGGGCCTGGGGCCTGGAGCTCAGCCAGGACCTCCTTTGTGGTGTCCAGGGTCTGCAGGTCCCGGTTGCATGGGCCTGGTGTGCTACCCCGTCAGATGGCATGGCCTGCGAGCCAGTGCTGTTCAGGCAGAAGGGACCAACAGAGAACAAAAAGGACAAAAGACCCGCCCCCTCCAGCACCCTCCTCACTGGAAGCACCGAATAAGTCAGTGAGCCAAATGTCCTGTGGCCCAGGGTGCTGAGGCCAGTGGGCAGGGGAGGGCCTGGGTGCTGGAGCGGCATCTCCCCCAGGATCTTGAGTCTCTGCCACTTGCAGGGCTTCCTTGATTTGCGGGTTGTCCCGTGGGCCTCTGTCGGCACCCCTGCTGCCCTCCGCCACAGGGTCAGCGGGCAGGGACTTCTCCACAGGCCACCGCCACCTCCGTCCCTGCACTTCACAGACCGCGGGGGGAACATCACCTGCCGCGGCACTGACACCCAGAAAATGGGAAGGGCTGCGTTCCTGTCAGAGCGTCCCTGGAGACCCCAGCTCCCCGCTTCACTTCGCCCTTAAAGACACGTAGAAGAACACAAGTGGGTCATGGACGAAGAATGGGGGGCACCTAGGCTTCAGGAAAGGGAGCGGGGCCCGGAAAGCACATCTACTGGAGGCCACAGCAAGTGCCGCTGTTCCTGGGTCAATGTCCTCATCATCCAAGGGACCTGGTGCCAGACTGGGAGCTGGGAGCCAGGGGCATTGTCCTGGGGGAAAGGGCCGAGTCAGCAGAGACTGAAAGAGAGCACTAGTAATGTCCCCAGTTCCTGGTAGGGTGACCAGGGGGATCCCCAGGAAGTCTCAGGCCGTGACACTGGTCTGCTGCTGTGGCAAAACAATGTGGCCTGGCCCCAGCTTGGCCATTAGCACCGCATTTACTTACAGTGGAATTGAGTGGGTCTCAGAACCCCCTCAGGAGCCTGCTGTGGTCTGCTTGTTTGAAGGCCCTGTGTGTGATGTTCTTTTTTTAAAAAATAAAATGGCCTGAATGACATGTAAATATCATCTTCTCTTTAACATCAAAGAGGTGACAGAGTGAAGTCTCCGAGCAGCATTCCTAATGGCTCGGTCCTGCCGGCCCCTGCCCAGCTCATCCTTGTCCCTTGTGTGAGACTGAACCCCACCTGCTCCTCCTCTGAGCACCCAGAGGCATCCCACTGTGTGGACCCATGCTGATGCTGATGGGCAGGGACCTCTTCCCCTCACAGGACCCTGGGGTGGTTCCAGTTCTTTCTACTCTTACACAGAGAGACAAGGGGAGCATCCTCTTGAGCATGCACACCTGTCCCTGTGCACACCTGTCCCTGGGCACACCTGTCCCTGGGCACACCTGTCCCTGAACATGGTCTGTCCTCATAAGGATGAAGATCCAGGAACTGCCAACTCTGTAGTCATGGGTCTACACAGATTTCAAATCTCGTTGAAAACTTGCAGGAAGGGGCTGGGGCTGTGCTCAGTGGCAGAGCGCTTGCCCAGCACATGAGGCTCTGGGTTCCATCCTCAGCACCACATACAAATAAATAAATAAAATAAATGTTTAAAAAAGAATGCTTAAAAAAAAAAAACCACAGGAAGAGTTGAAGTCTTAATACCAGGACACATATACCCTGGCTCTCAGTGTGTGTGTGTGTGTGTGTGTGTGTGTGTGTGTGAGAGAGAGAGAGAGAGAGAGAGAGAGAGAGAGAGAGATCGTTCCTCTCACCACAGACAAAATATAAACCNAGTGTGTGTGTGTGTGTGTGTGTGTGTGTGTGTGTGTGAGAGAGAGAGAGAGAGAGAGAGAGAGAGAGAGAGAGTTCCTCTTGGAAGTGGGAGACCTTGAACAGAAGACCAAGGTCTAAGTGTTCCTGAAGAACTGCTGAGAAGAGGCAGCATCTAACCAGCCCAAGAAACCCTATCTGACTGGGTGGAGATGGGTGAGGGCCCAGCCCAAGTGGGGTAATTACAGGGGAAAAACCCTGGGGTCCCCAGCCCACGAATCGGGCCTGAGAGAGCCCAGGGCAGCAGTCTCTCCATTTTCTGGCTCTGCCGGGCTGCAAGCGGACAGTGGCTGAGGCTCAGGGACAGTGAGGCACTTTCCGTTCCTCCACTTCAAGTCTGCAGGGAGCCCAGGCTTTATAAGCAGGTGACAATGGCAGTGAAGACAACAGTGGCCGAGGCATGCTGGGGCAGCTCCCCTCAGTTACAGAGTGAACTGCTGGCTGGAGGGTCAGGACCTCGGCCTTTCCAGAGCATGTCCCAGGGCGGGCGGATCCTGGCCATGTCAGATGCACACAGACACAGAAATGTAGGGCCAGTTGTTGTCACCATAGTCACTGGAGTGCTACAGAGCACCAGTAGCTACTGCACCCCTGTACCTGCTAACTGCCCTCTTTCCATTGACCCCAAGCCTCTCACACCCACTAATCAGCTCTGTTTTGATAACATCAACTCCCCCCCCCCACCAGGGGGATTAAACAAGGGGTGCTCTACCACTGAGCTACATCACCAGCCCTTTTTATGTTTATTTTAAGATAAGATCTCACTAAGTTGCCAAGGCTGGCCTCAACTTGGCAGTCCTCCTGCCTCAGCCTCCTGGGTCCCTGGGATCACAGGTGTGTGCTACTGCACTGGCTGTGACATTGACTTTTTAAACTTCCACATGTGAGAACGTTTGTTTTTTTTCCCTTCTTCTGTGCCTGACTTCTTCACTTAACATAATGTCCTTATTATAGTTTGGGTGGGAGGTGTCCCCCAAAAGCTCAATGCAAGAAGGTTTAGAGGAGAAATGATGGGGTTATGAGAGCCTTAACACAATCAGTAAATTAATCTCCAACATTAATTAATCAGTGAATTAATCCCCTGATGAGGATTAACTGAGCAGTAGCTGAAGGCCGGTGGAGTGTGGCTGGAGGAGGTGGGCATTGGGGGCGTGGCTGTGGTGTATATTTTATTTTAGTTTTTATTTTTTGGTATATATTTTATATCTGGAGAGTAGCCTCTCTCTGCTGTCTGGTCATCACGGGAGCCGCTTCCCTCTACCACACTCTTCCTCCATGATGTCCTGCCTCTCATCAAGCCCGGAAAAATGGAGCCAGCTGTCTCTGGACTGAGTCCTCTGGAACTGTGAACCCCAAATGAACTTTTCCTCCCCTAAAATGGTTCTTTTCAGGTCTTTTAGTCACAGCAGTGAAAAAGCTGTCTCATCCACTTTTTCTTTTTCTTTTTTTTTTTTGGTACCAGGGATTGAACCCAGGGCTACTGTACCACTGAGCCACATCCTCAGCCCTTTTTACTTTTTATTTTGAGACAGGGTCTTGCTAAATTGCTTAGGCCTCACTAAATTGCTGAGGCTGGCCTTGAACTTGAGATCCTCTGCCTCCTGCCTCCGCCCCCCAAGGCACTGGGATTACAGGTGTGTGCCACCACCATGCCAGGCTTCATCCACATCTTTCCAAATGACAGGATCTCATTTTTATTTTTTTGGTTGGATGATATTTTTTGTGTACAAATGCCCAGTTTTCCTTATCTGTGCCTCCACTGAAGGATACCTCGGTGACTGCACCTGGGCTGTGTAAGCAGAGCTGCAGGAACCACACAGGCGTGGTGTCTCTTTCACACACCGCCCCTTTCCTTTGCATGTGTAGCCAGTGCTAAGACTGCTGGGTCCCAGGGCAGCTCTATTCCTCCTTTTTTGAGGAACCTCTACTGCTTCCCATGATGGCTGGAAGAATTCTCACCCTCACCAACAGTGCATGAGCAGTCCCAGTTCTGTGCTATGCAACTTCAACCTGGAGAATTCTGCCTGCTCAGCAGTGCAGCTTCTAGCAAGTCACCTACCTCTCTGATCTGCCCTCCTCACCCAGAATAAAAATAATAACCATATCTTCACTGTATTAGAATTGTGCATATTTATCATTTAAGGAGGACACTTTTGAAACTAACAGAAGGATACTATTCACAGCCATGCATCTGGACCAGGCATGCCCAAGTACACTCGGGCAGACAGGAAGCACAGTCCCTGCCCGTGTGTTCATGGTGTGCACTGGACATATGGAGGCCTCTTCTCCCTCAGAACAGCAGCACTTGATAGAAGAAGAGGTGGAGGCCCGCCCAGCGACCTCACCTGCCTGTGCTCACCTGGCACACAGGTGGAGGAACCAAATGTTTTATCCAGGAATTTTTGACTCCAAAACCCCAAGAGTAGAATTATTATACTGTACAGAGACTAGGTTGAAGTATCTGCCCTTCAGGGCTGCTGTTACTGCCAAAATGTGTTGAAGTTGCCTTGCCTGCAGGGGGCGCGCCACGAAATGGGGATTATTATCCTTATTGTAATTTGTGAGAACTAAAGCCCACATAATTCCTGTGTTAAGCAACACTGGGATGGGGCAGAAGCCACTTGGCTGCTTGCTTCAAGCTATGTGCTCTGGAATATAAGATCATGTGTTAGCTCTTACTTCCAAGTCCCACCCCTGGGCCCACCTTACAGAGGTCAGAGGTCAGCTGAAACAGCCCAATCCCAACCCATTGCCCAGAGAGGCCCACTCCCAAACCACCCTGCCAGGGCCCTGCAGCCCTGTGGATGCCATTCCCTAGCTTCTTCAGCTGGAGTCTGGGTGACAAGGTGCTGTCTTTGCTGCAGGAGGGACAATAAGCCCAGTTTTGCCTGACTAACAGGTTTTCCTGGTGGAATTAAGCCAATGGAAGTGAGGCCTATTCTCGAAGGCATTCAAAAAATGCTTTTTGTTTTTATTCTGCAAAATGGAAAAAGCCAAACGTGGTAGGCCCCGTAACGTCCACCAAAAGACGTCTGCGTCGGATCTCTGCGGTTTGTGGCTATATTAACCATACATGACAATAGGGAATTTGCAGGTGCCATTGAGGAGCTGGAGATGGGAGATTCTTCTGGATTTTCCTGTACCCAGAGTCATCACAGGGGTCTGAAAGTACAGTTAGACCCCAGCCCCTGCAGCCAGGTGACCTGGTCCAGCACTAGTCCCTGGTCCCCCCTTACTCCCAAGCCAGGCCAGCAGGCCACATTCCTGATGTCACTCTCAGCTTTGATCTTTCCTTTCATGAGGATGACACCACTAGCTGCCTGGTAGAGTTATCTTGGTCACACACGGGAAGGGACTCATACAGAGCTCAGAGCAGCTCAGTGATGGCGGGGCTCACCCACCTCAGCACAGTCAGCAGTGCCTGGTCTGGGCGGTGCTCACCACGTGTCTTCTCAGAACCAGAGGATCAGTGTCGGTTACTGGGGTACAGCTGTACTCTTGCTCTATGTCACGGGCACATATCTAACTAAGTCTCTGTGTGTGTGTGTATGTGTGTGTGTGGGGGTGTTGCTGGGATCCAACCCAAGGCCTCTCACAGCCCCTGAGCTACACCCCCAGCCCAAGGTTTCACTTCTCAATCAATGCACACGGCTGGTTGGATGTCCTGCAAAAATTACCCCCATGGACGCTCTGCATCCGTATCTAAGTACCCTCTCCTGGAGGTCGGGAGTGCGTCTGGCAGGGGCACACAGCAAAGAGCAGAAGGCCACAGCCACAGGACTCCCCACCCCCACTTCCTCTTTGCTCCATGGATTGCACAAAACATTTTGGACACGGAGAAAGACAGGAGCAACAGGGTAGCTCACCCGGTGGTGAGAAAGGGGAGAGGAGAGGAGATTCAAGGAGTTTGAAAACAAAGTTCCAAAAACCTCGCAAAGAGGAGACTATAAAGCAGGTCCTGGGGCAAGGTAGACTGCCCCGCCCCCACGTGGAATCTGTTGTCTCGAGATTTCTAAACCTGGAACCTGGGAGTGGCTTCAGGACACTGGGAAAGCCTTGGAGCCTGGGCTTCTTTCTCAGGCCAGCTCAGTGGGCAGTCCTGCGCCTCTGACGGGGAGGTCCTGAGAGGGCTGAAGCCTGTGGGCCCCACCTTCCTCTCCCTGGCTCCGCGGTTCCTTTAAGGTTTGGGTGCTGATGCACCTTGGCATCCAGCTGCTTTCTAGAAAGGGGATCCTTAACCGCCCGGTGCCTGCTGCAGGGTGGATGCACATACCTGCTCCAGCAACTACTCCATCCTACCAGTGACATGGTCAGGGTCACCAAGCTTGGGGGCGCACGCCCCAGGGCTGGCCCCCAGGCTGGGCACAGCTGTCTTTGAGTGCTGGCACCCCAATGACTGGGCTCTTAGTCCCTGACCATGATCTCTATGACAGCTGGGACTGGTCATGGAGAGGGGGGGTGGTTACTGGGCCTTGTTTCAATACTGTCTATCACTTTTAGAAAAAAAAAAAAAGATACTTATTCTTAGCATTATTCTGAAAACAAGATCTCTCTGGAGCTGAGGAGGTGGTTCAGTGGTAGAAGAATGTTTGCCTAGCATGCACGAGGTCTTGGGTTCAATCCCTAGCACCATAAAACAACAACAAAAATATTTTTTTGAAGACAACCAAATAATACAGTCTTTGTTCAAAGATAACTGAAGACATTGAATAGACAAGGGAGTGAACACCCAAGTATTCATGCAGATTTGGTATATGGTATCAGTGAAAGAAGAAATGGTTATCAAATAAATCACATAAAGTTCCTTTTGGAAAAAATAAATAAAGTCAAGATTTATTTTAAATATTTTTTAGTTGTAGATGGACACACTCTCTTTATTTATTTTTACGTAGTGATGAGGATTGAACCCAGTGCCTCACACATTTGAGGCAAACATTCTACCACTGAGCTACAACCCCATCCCATAAAGACAATGCTTAAAACAGGAAAAAGAAAAAAAATGGATTTTTGCCTTAAGCGCACCCCAGTTCTCCAGGTGGGTGGCAACACCAACCCAGGGACAGCCCAAATTTTGCCAGAGCCTCAGAAAAAAAGCTCTTCCCTCTTCCCGCTGAGAATGAACCCATCTGCCCTAATTGGCTGCCTCCCAAAACTGAGGACGTCATTCTCAAGGTCAGTGTGGCAGAACTCCTGGGGAAGTTGCTAAACCCTGGTGGCTGGGCTCCACCCCAGGGTTTCTGGTTCAGCCTTGGGTGGGGCCCAGGAATTTGATGACATTGATGCTGCAGGTGCAGGGACCACGTTTTGAGAACTACTTTTCCAGAATTTAGGATCTGCAGAGCCCAGCACGTGCCTGGTGTAGGCATGGTCACTGAATCACCATGTGCGTGTGACCCCTTCCACTGACTACTCCCAAGTGCCCACTGGGTGCCAGCAACTTTGCCCAGCGCTGGGGGCCCCCGTTCCTGTGAGTTTGAAGCCAGATGTCTGTTAGTCGGGGGGAGCTGTCACTGAAGGTTGCATACCAGCCGCACTTACAGAGTAGGAGCTTGCCCCCAGCAGGGGCAACAGGGGTGCAGTGGCCCAGTGGGGAACGTGCTGGGGAAATAGGCAGACAGAGAGCTGTGGAAGCCAGCTTGGGTGGGGACTTGCACCCCAGCAGGTTCGTGTGACTTATCTGTGTGCGCAAGTTTTCTATTACCCCAACGCCAGCTGCCAGCGCAGTCCAGACCCCACAGCCTGGAGGGATCGCAAGCCCCGAGCTGCTTAGCTGGCCTGTCCAGGCTCAGGGTCTCTAGGGAGGCTGACTGGGATGGGGAGTGGAGGGTGCTGCAGCCCCCTGAAGTCTCGTCCCAGGCTGCAGATCTGCTTTTGAGACGTCTCCCCTGCATGACTGAGTCCTCAGGTGAAGCTGGCTGTTGGCAGGAGGCCCCACATTCTCTCCACGGGACTATCACAGGGAGCGGGCTTCTCCAGAGGGAGTGATTCAAGAAGGAGCAAGAAGCTTCCCTATCCTCTACAACCTATAGAAGTCAGATTCCATTTTTATTTTTATGTATTTATGTATTTATTCTTATTTATTTATTTACTTTTGTGCAGTGCTAGGGACTGAACCCAGGGCTCTGTGCATGCCAGGCAAGAGTTTCACCACGGATCCATTCCTAGATGGAGCTTTTCTGCAACATCCTGCTGGCTACCCAAGGAAGCCCCATTCCTTGTGGGAGGGGACTGTGTAAGGAGGAAGAAGTCACTGGGGACTTCAGGAGGGCTGAAACCCCCAGTCAATCCTCTGGCCCCCAAGGATCCATGGGACTCACCCCCAAAATGGCCACCACAGCTGGATGTTGGTGTGTCCTGTCTGAATTCTGACTCTGATGGTGACTACAGAGTGATCGTCCAGTTCCTCTCTCTTGGCTGGCTTGCTCTTCCTCCCTGTGTATCCATCCAGGACGGTGGGCTTTGGTCTGTCTCTATCATTATTCCTTTTGAAATTCAAGTTGACTCAGAGCTGGAAGTGGGAGCTCAGTGAATCTGGCTTTGGTGACTTTTGACATGTTCTCACCTGTCTTGGAGCATCTCCCTGCTGTCTGGCACAAAGAGAAGTTTCAGTTCACCTTGCCTGTTTCCTGCCCAGCCCTAGAACCCTCCAGCTGTCCATGGAGTCCTGGTTCCTTTTAGTGAAGGATGATATGTGGAAACCATGATCTGAGCCAGGTGCGGTGGCACACACCTGTGATCCCAGCTACTCAGGAGGCTGAGACTCTGTCTCAAAACAAAATAAAAAGAGGTAGGGGATGTGGCTCAATGACAGAATGCTTGCCTAGCATGCATGAGGCCCCAGGTTCTACCCAGCACCATAAACAAAAAACCTAACCATATATATGTACACACACATACTTTTTTTTTTTTTAATTTACAGCAAAGAATATTTTTAATGCAGGCAGGGATACATGTTGTTAGAGTTAGTTGGTAGGGTATCATGAATCACAGAACAGATTTGTGGGCCCTACAAAAATCTTTACCTGGACCTCAGAGGTTGAGAAAAAGTCCACTACCAATGTAAGATGTAAGTTACTGTGAGAGACAAAAGATTTCCCCGGCCCCAAAGAGCCTCAGGACAATGTGGTCCAAAGAGAAAGCATCTAAACCCACTACTCTTTTACACACCCCGCCCCCCGCCATTTCTTCATCTATTGAGAACTGTCTCCCAGTCCAGGGAGCTCCCTGGGAAAGGATTCCTGCTGTTCCATGTCCATAGGCCTGAAGTGCCTTTGAGGAAACAGAGACAAAGGCAGATTCACACAGGGATGCTCCTGTCCATAGGAGTCCAGAGAGTCCCTGTTTGAATCTGCCCTGTGTTCATGGAGTAAAGGAGGGCCCCAGGACCTGTCTCTATGAGTGGACACCAGGTGACCCAGCAGTTGGACCCTCAGGGAAAGTGGGCTGAAGGCTGTGTGTGGCTGGGGCCTGCTCTGTGGGGACTCAGGCCCCAGCTGCCCCGGCCTCATAGTGTCCGCCCCAGCCCACCTGCCTCCCTGCCACCAGACTCTGCCAGGACTCCTGAGGCAGAGTTCTTGCTCTGAGTTAATCAGTGGGTGTCATCTCTCAGGGAACTGGGGATTTCCAGCAAGGGATGTCCCGACTCCTCAGGGGCGTGCGGTCCAGGCGCTGGGAAGATGTCCGGATGCAAGCAGGTTCACCTTCCTATCTCTGGCATCTCTGGGCTGAGTACCAGGCTGTTCTGTCCATCTGGGTGTGGGAGCAGCTGTGGTGCATGGGAGGTAGGGGGAGGAGGGCCTTCATTTGAGCAGCAGTTTTGCCCTGGCGCTGAGACAGGAGTGACACCATTTTGTTTCCTTTATTTCATTTCTCAAAAAAGCGAAAAGTGAGGCAAACGGGTTTGTTCTAAGTCCAACAGGAGAGCTGAGCTCTGAATTGGGAGGAGAGCCGCCCTGGAGCACTGTCCCTCCACTTTTTCTTTATTAACCCTCCAGGAGAACTCGAAGCCTCCTGCAACACCCCACACATGGGTGTCTGAACCCAGGGTTCTGGGGGTCTGGAGGAGCCTGGTGGGTCCCAGCCCACCTTTGCCTTGCTTCACACAGAGCAGCATCTCCCTGATCTGGTTTCCTGTCTGTAGGCTGTGAATAAGCCAACAGGCAAGGCTGTTAGGAAGATCAGATGAGATCGCAGGTTGGAAAGCACACACTTCACGACCCCCTATGAACACAAGGTCCATCAGAACTGGACGAAGGGCCGTGACCTCACACACAGTTTGCAGCTGCAATGCTGCTGCTGAAAATTGCCGAGTGACCTGGGGCTAGGCCCCTCTTCTCTCCAGCTCAGATTCCTCTTCTGCAAGTGAAGGAGTCTTGGGCAAGATCTTCCCTAAATGCCTGAAATTCTGCACACCGGAGACATGCCCCAGGGGAACAGGCCCAGCTCACGGGACCTCTGCATCAGCAGGAAGGAGGAACTCGGTGGGGGGCCACGACTTCTGTCCTCACTGGCCCCATTCCTGATCCCCATTCAGGGGTGCCCCGGGGACTTCCACCCTCCCCACTGTCCTGTCCTTGCCTGGAGCTGAGCCCACAGCTGAACTGAGGCACCCCGAGCCGTGGCTTCTGCCTTCTCCCTTCCCTGAGCCTCATTTTCTCCCCAGGTTGAGGCTGGGGTGGAGCCAGGGCTAGAACACTTGCTTAGTGTGTGAGGCCTGGGCTTGATCCCCAGCACCCCCAAAATAAATAAAATAAAGTCAAATTTAATAACACCCCAATCCATCTGAGGGCTAAATGTCTGAACCACACGAACAATTTGTTTTCTTGTCTTAAGGTGACATTGAAGAGAGATGTTCTTATTTCCTCCTTAGAAAAACACCCCTAAACCATCTAGAGCAGAGTTTGCAAACCTCTGTGTCTTGCCCATCTCATTTCTCCTGGGCCTTTACCCTGGGCAATGAGCACTGCTGTCACTACGACTCACACGAGGAACCTGGGGCTGGAAACTGTGGGACCCAGGCTTGAACTTGGGCCTTCGGGCTCCGACCCTGGGGGGAGGGTGGACTTGGGTGCAAATCCTGCCTCCTGACCGCATGTGGCCCTGCAAGCCAGGATGGGGAGCATGCAGTCCTTGGTGGCGCCACAAGGTGGCGAGCTGACTCCAGGCGCTTGCAGCTAGGCATTGACATCAAAGGGGAGGGGATTCACTGGTGTCCCAAACAAGTGTTGATGGTCCTGTCCCATAGCTTCCTTTCTCTTTCCGTTTCTGGATCCAGCTTTGTAGAGATTTGCATTTTTTTTTTTAATAGAGGAGGTGTCAGGCCAGTTCAGATGTTTAGGTCTACCGGGGCTTCTCACTCCACCAAGAAAATGGGTAAGGCCAGGTATGACCTGGGCCTCCCACACTTCCTCCAACCCCTTCCCCATCCCGCAGGAAGACTGCCTGCCTGTGACAACTGTGGCTGAGGGATGGCTCAGCAGGCTCAGTGGCCCCCTGGGAGGTCAGGCTGCAGGGGGGTGGAGGTCCAGGGAAGTGGGGACTCTCTTGTCCTTCCCATCCTTGGTTCTGATGGTCTTGTGTGTGCTGATGGAATTGACCACTGGTCAGGGGTGGGGCTGGAGCTCAGTGGAAGAGGATGTGCCAGCCTGCGGGAGACCCAGCGTTCATCCTCAGCACCACAACAGACAGACAAAACAAAGCTGGGTGTGGTGGCCCCGAATCCCAGCACTTGGGAAGCTGAGGCAGGAGAGCCACCTGAGCCCAGGAGTCCCAGACCAGTCTGGGCAGCGTAGCAAGAGAAGGAAGGAAGGAAGGAAGGAAGGAAGGAAGGAAGGAAGGAAGGAAGGAGAGGCACCACTGGAGGCTAATTGCATGAGTTCTGGAAAGCTGTTTCAAGGCTGACTTCATTTGAGCCAGGCACATTGGCATGTGCCTAGAATCTCAGTGACTCAGGAGGCTGAGGCAGGAAGATTGCAAGTTTGAGGCCAACCTGGGCAACTTCATGAGGCCCTAAACAACTTAGCCAGATCCTGTCTCCAAAAAAAGGGGGGGGGGGGGGTGCTGGGATTATGGCTCAGCAGTAGAGCTTTCGCCTAGCACGGGCTAGCACTGGTGGGACCCGGGTTCGATCCTCAGCGCCACATAAAAATAAAGGCATTGTGTTGTGTCCATCTACACCTAAAAAATAAATGTTTAAAAAAATCATTAAAAAAAAAAAGGATTGGCCATGTGGCTAGTGGTCAAGGGCCTCTGAGTTCAATCCCCAATACAAAAAAAAAAAAGTGTCTTCATTGGTTGGTCCATTCATTGGTCAGTATCTGCCCAGCCCCTCCCATTTGCCAAACACTTGGATACAATTACTGGTGATGCAGGTCAGGGCTATTGCCACCCTCCAACTCCTTCAGTGTCTTCAATAACACAAATTTGCCTGGGATGTGCTTAAAATTCGAGAAGATGGTGTTGATTTAATATGAGAACGGCAGAAGCCAGTTCTACAGTCTGTCATTAGAACAATTAACCACCCAGTGGGAAGGGAAAAGCCCAGTTTCCATTAAACACAGTTAAGCATCTATTTATGTGAACAAAGCACATATTTCATTAATCTCTGCTTTTACGATCGTTCTCCATCAGTTTATCGGTCACATACCAAATGAATACTCGTGTTCTCCCAGGGCCATCTAATTTTTTATGCTTATATGATACCTTTACCTCATTTCTACTGACCAGTAATACAGAAGACCAGTTCTTGTTATGCAAACACGGCTTTCCCATCCCTTCTCAGGGAAGAGGGGAGCCATGATCCAGTATTTTGGTCTGCTCTGGTTTTGTTCTGAGAGAATGTGGTGGGTAAGATTTCCCAGAGGAAGGCAAGGAAGAACGGGATAGGAGGAGTTAGCCGAGGGGCCCCAAGAGGGGAGCAGCAGATGCGGAGACCTGGGAGAAGGGACCATCTGGGTGGCACGGGAGGAGGGCGAGGTGGGCCGGGCCAGGCGAGGAGGGATTGTGTGAATCCAGCAGAGGAGGGGAGATTTTGCCCTAAGGAAAGAGGAAATGAGAAATGGGCTTAAAGAGGGGACTGGCCTGATTCAATGATCATTCTAGAAAGATTTCAATGAGATTGTGCAGCATCCAGCGGGGAGGCAATGGTGGCTTGGCCCCGGGAAGCAAAGGGAGATGGAAAAGTGAGATCACGTTGATAACCTTGGCAATGGATGAGGCTGTCCATGAGATCATGGCCAGAGAGGCCCCAGGGCCACATGGACAGTCAGCCTCTGGAGACAGGGTGAAGGGAGGCTGCAGACAAGGAAGGAGGCCAAGCAGGAGGAGGAAACCCCCAGCAAGCTCCAGATGGAAACTGAGACAATTCCAGGTCAGCAGGACCCAGGGAGGCTCAGAAGACACCCAGAAGAGGAAGTAATTGCGTCTACTGCACTGAGCCTCACGGATGTTGTTGGTGACCTTGATAAGAGTGGATTTGAGGGAGGGACCCAAAGCCAGTGGAGGTGGGCTGGAGATGGGTAGGGGTTGAGAAGATGGAGATGGATCCATAAGGAAAGCAGAGGCCTGGGGAGGAAGAGGGAGGGTCAGAGGAAGACAGGAGAGTCTGGTTTGCATCAGGACCAGGTCTGCAGGCTGAGTTGAAAGGGGAGGGAGAGATGGACGAGTCAGGAGAGGGAGAGGAGAACTGGAGGCCTGAGTCCTCAATGAGGTCACGTAAGTGGGACCTGGGACACCAGTGGAGGGTTGGTGGTTGACGAAAGAGCAGGTTGCATATTTCCTCCATATAAAAGGAGAAACCAAGGGACAAAGGGAATGCATGGAGGAGCGAGTAGGGCTGACTACTTACTGCACCCCTGGGCACGGGAATCAGGGAGCAAGTCTCCTGGCATGATGCGGCTTGTCTCCAAAGTCTGAAGCAACAGGCCTGAGAGGTGAGTCCACGGGCCCTAGAGTGGAGGCCCAGCCCAATGCCAGAGCCAGGCTCCCCTGCTCTTGGGTTGGCAGCCCGGGGCCCACTCCCCTGAGAAGGTGGCACACAGGGGAGCTCTGCCCAGCCAGAGGGGAGCCAGAGGGGAACCAGAGGGGGCCCTGCAGAGCCGGTGAGGCAAGGCTTCCTCAGCAATCCTTCCGGTCTTCTCTCTGCAGAGAAGAGACAAAGAGCCCTAACCCTCACCGACCTGGCTGCTGCCCCTGGGGAGCACACAGCCTGGGTGCTTACCTAGCTACTTAAGAAGAGGTATTGACGGTCATTGGACATTTAAAGGAGAAAGGCAGGAGGAAAGGAAGATGAGCAGGGAAGAGTCCTCCAGGGCAAGGCCTTCGGGGAGAAGCACCGAGTGACTTGCTGTGCATCCACACACCACCAAGCTCTGCGCAGACCAGGCCCCGACCGCGGCCTCCCCTGGGCTGTTTGGAGAGGCCTCGAGGGCGGAGTCCAGGCATGAGGCCACTCAGGCCCTGAGTTGGCAACGACCACCATGACCTCCCTCCCTTGAGCACCAGTACTTCAGATGCTCCCTGGCACCTTCAGGATCACCCTCATCTGCAGGGGAGGGGACAGGCTCTGGGAAGGCAAATGCCCTGCTTGCCCAGCCAGCAAGCCGCAGACCCAGGCCTGCCCTGCAGATGGCAAAGGGAGGCTGGGTAGCAGGCCAACATGTGAGTCTGTGGCCCAGCAGCCTGGTTGGGAGCTCTGCCACTTGCCAGCTGCGTGACCCTAGGAGGGTCGTGTGAGCTCCATGTGCTACTCTTTCCTCATCTGTGAGGTGGGTGTGGAGAGGACCTATTTCACTGGGCTGTTACACATGTAAATGAGTTCACACCTACTAAGTTCCCAGAAAATATCACAAGTGATCTTTTGTGTTTGGCTATTATTACTACTATTATTTCTTCCCCCATCTCCATGGGCACCTCCTGAATAAGCTAATATGGTTTGAATGGGTCACCCCAAAAGTTCCTGTGTTGGAAACTTAATCCCCAGATTTGTATATTAATGGTATTTGCAGGTGGGGCCCTTGGGAGGCAATTAGGATTAGATGAGGTCATGAGGGTGGGGCCCTGGTAATGGCATTAATGACTGTAAGAGGAGAGACCTGAGCTAGCAGCTTGCTCTGCCTTCCCATGCAATGTCCTCTGCCAGGTGATGATGCAGCAAGAAGCCCTTACCAGAGGCCAAGGAGCTGCCCATGCCATGCTCTTGGACTTTACAAGCTCCAAAGCCACGAGCCAAATAAGCTTTTATTCTCTATATATTATCTGGTCGCAAATATTTTGTTACAGAACAGAAAACGGACTAAGACACAAACAAGCTAAGCCAAATAAGCACACAATCTAAAGGGAAGAATATGCTTTCTAAGAAGACACAGTTTCGAGACAAATCCTCTACATTCCAAGTAAATCACCACCCCAACCTCCCTTCGAATTTCTAGAATCATCAGCCTATTCTGTTCTTTGCCTTATTTGCTTCCAGTCCTCTATCCAGGCAATTCTGCAAGACCTGTGTGGAGAATTTTTTTGTTATGTTAAAATAGAGGCTTTAGTTCTTTGAAGGGAAAAAAAGTGAAGGGCACCTTAAGGTGAGGAAGCAGGTATTAGGAAGAATCATCTGTGCACCCAGAATCCTCCAGGCGGGTAGGCAGATAAACGTGTTCTGTCTCTTCCATGTGACATAAGCTGAGCCAATCAGAGTTCTTTCTGGCATTTTCGGTTTTTCTCAAGTCTTGGTAGTTCCTCCCTCCTGCCCCCAACCAAGGAGAACAACAGCTCTCCTTAGGTCAAATTCCAAAACTCCAAGTGGGCAATGTTGCTGATCGGGCATTAGTCAGCTTCCTGTCGCTATGGCAGAATGTCTGAGATGATTAAATTAAAGTTTGAAAGATTTATTTTGGTTTCCTTGTTTTGTATTTTTCTGTTGGCTTGTTTTGTTTTTATGTGCTGGAGGATCAAACCCAGGGTCTCACCCTTGTGGGACAAGGAACCTACTGTTGAGCAACATCCTCAACCTGGAAAGATTTGACTCATGATTTCTGAGTTTTCAATCCATGGTCTGTTGGCCCCGTGGCTTTTGGGCTTGTAGGGAGGCAGGACATTCTGTGAGGGAGCACCTCATCAATCAATCGATCAAGTTCATTAACATTAGCCAGCTGTTGAGGAGGGTGTAGTTCAGCGGCAGAGTGCTTGTCTCAACATTCATGAAGCCCTGAGTTCTATCTCTAGCACTGAGAAAGAAGAGAGAGAGAGAGAGAAAGGAAGGAAGGAAGGAAGGAAGGAAGGAAGGAAGGAAGGAAGAAAGAAAGAAAGAAAGAAAGAAAGAAAGAAAGAAAGAAAGAAAGAAAGAAAGAAAGAAAGAAAGAAAGAAAGAAAGAAAGAAAGAAAGAAAGAAAGAAAGAAAGAAAGAAAGAAAGNCCTTGTGCATGCGAGGAAAGCCCTCTACCAACCAAGCTATGTCCCCAGCCCTCTTTTTCTGTTGATACACAAAGAGTGGTGAGCCCACTGTTGGGTCTTAGAAATATGCCATCTTTGTCATGTCCACATTCTTTGGCAGGGCACTGGAGGCGGCTATGAAGCCACCTCAGTCGCTCCAGCGGTGCGACTCCGTGCTTCTTGTTGCTGGTCACTGTGGGCTCTCTCATGTCTCTCTGGTTGCTGGTTCAGTGATGTCAGGAATTTTCTTGATATGCTTGTTGAGTTATCTTCTGTGAGAAGTTTGGAGCTGTTCTTGGTTTAGTCTCATACACATGAGTTCACATACATTTGTGTATTTCTACAGATTATTCCCTGCACAGGGGGCAGAAATCAAAGGGTACAGAAGGGTTGACAAGTCTCCCTCTGACTCCTGATTTTCCCCGCAGAAGCCATGGCTGTTGCTTCATACAGCTTTCTATTTTTTTTTGTTGTTGTTGTTTATTTTTTGTTTGGGTACTGGGAATTGAACCCAGGGTGCTTTATCACAGAACTACATTCCTAGGCCTTTTTATTTTTTTGAGATAGGATCTTGCTAAGTTCCTGAGGCTGGCCTTGAACTTGCCATTCCCCTGCCTCAGCCTCCCATGTCACTGGGAT
>NW_026000026.1:12163981-12179249 GCF_001458135.2 Marmota marmota marmota | reverse complement strand
GGCCAGAGCTCTACCACTGAGGAGCAACCCCAGCCCCTCTTGTTGCTTCTTTCTCTCTCTTTTTTAACCTGTTTCTCTTTTATTTATTTACTTATTCTAATTAGTTATACATGACAGCAGAATGCATTTCAATTCATAGTACATATATAGAGCACAATTTTTTATGTTCATTTTTTAGTTGTAATTGAACACAAACCCTTTATTTATTTATTTATTTATTTTTACGTGGCACTGAGGATCAAACCCAGGGCCTCACATGACCTAGGCGAGCACTTTACCACTGAGCCACAACTCTAGCCCCTAGATCACAATTTTTTATGTCTCATTGTACACAAAGTAGAGTCACACCATTAGTGTCTTCATACATGTACTGAGGGTAATGATGTCCCTCTTATTCCACCATCTTTCCTACCCCCCTGCCTCCTCCCTTCTTCTCCCTCCCCATTTCTCTATCAAAAGTTTCCTCCCATGCTCCCCCACACCCTGTCCCCATTATGGATCAGCATCCTCATATCAGAGAAAACATCCAGCATTTGGATTTTTGGAATTGGCTTACTTCACTTAGCATAATATTCTCCAACTCCATCTATTTACCTGCAAATGCCATGATTTTATTCTCTCTTGTTGCTGAATAATATTCCATTGACATATACCACAGTTTCCCTATCCATTTATCTACTGAAGGGCATGTAGGTTGGTTCCACAATTTAGCTATTGTAAATTGTGCTGCTATAAACATTGGTGTGGCTGTGTCCCGGTAGTATGCTATTTTTAAGTTCTTTGGGTATAAACCAAGAAGTGAGATAGCTGGGTCAAATGGTGGTTCCATTCCAAGTTTTCCAAGGAATCTCTATACTGCTTTCCATAATGGTTGTGCCAATTTGCAGTCCCACCAGCAAGTTATGAGTGTGCCTTTTCCCCCACATCCTCGCCAACACTTACTGTTGTTTGTATTCTTAATAGCTGCCATTCTGACTGGAGTGAGAGGAAATCTTAGAGTAGTTTCATTTGCATTTCTCTGACTGCTAGAAATGCTGAGCATTTTTTCATATATTTGTTGATTGATTGTCTATCATCTTCTGAGAATGGGATGGATTCAAACTAAAGAACTTCTTAGTAAAAGAAACAATCAGTGAGGTGAATAGAGAGCCTGCAGAATGGGAGCAAATCTTTACCACACACACATCAGATGGAGCACTAATCTCTGGGATATATATAGAACTCAAAAAATCTTAACACCAAAAAACCAAATAACCCAATCCTGTTGCTTCTTTTAAGGACTTAGTGCTTGAAGCCAGTGCCTCAGGCACACTAGGCCACTGCCACTAAGCTACCCACCAGCCACCCTTGGATTTAACACACAGATGGTCTCTGACTTAGATCCCACTTCGTGGTTTGGACAATGGTGGGAAGTGGACCAACAGTCGTCTTATTTTGCACTTTCAGTGCTGTATTCAATAATTACACAAACTATTCAACATTTTATTATGAAAACTTTTGGGTTAGATGATTTTACCCAGCCAATTTTCAGGCAGAAATGTGCGTTAAGCCGCGCTGGGACGATCCATGGCGTGGATGTGACATCTCCGCAGGTAGCCCAGTGTGCCCCAGTGAGGTGGGGAGCACTGCTGACCAGGAACCTGCTGCTAGACTATCTTGGGAGGGCAGAGCCGACAGGACCAGCATGTTTCCTGAGGCCTGAGGGCAGGGCAGGGTACCAGGCCTCTGCCATGCAGGGTCCAACATGACCCAGGAGGCAGTGGAGGCCTGGAGAAGGCTGGAGGAACGCAGGGCTGCGGTACCATTCCCTCCATGGAACAAAAGACAAGAACAGGAGGGGGCGCTCGGGAGCTGCTAGAGAGCAGAACTGCAAATAGGAGAGATGGACAACTTTAAAATTTTGCATGGAGGTTGACTAGGTGTGCATTTCTTCATTCATGTTTCCACAAGGGGTGGCAAAATGGTATTCCAGTAACATTTATTTATTGGTACTAGAGATTGAACCCAGGGGTGCTTCACTACTGAGCCACATCCACAGCCTCTTTTATTTATTTATTTTGAAACATAGTCTCAATATATTGCAGAGGGTTACACTAAGTTGCCCAGGCTGGCATTGAACTTGTGATCCTCTGGCCTCGTCCTGGCTCATTTGTGTTTAATTGCCCCTGGAAGACAATGTATCTTTAAATGCCACAGTATCTGGAGAAGGAATGTTGGGGGGTCCACCATTTTATTTGGGTGATATGTATGAATAGCAGCCCTGCTTGCAGCCGGAGATGGTGAAGGTGGGCCTTATTGACACCACAGGACAGCATCCCAGGAGGACCAGGGACGATGCTCAGAGTTCGCAGGCAACTGGTAACATGGTGAGAGATGCCTTTCTTCTAAGCCAAGTGACAGCAAACCCTTATCAACGTCCATTCCAACCCTTCGCTTTATTCCAATCCTATTTTAGTGGCTGTTAAGATATTCAATTGCCAAATTGTTCAGCTTCTCTTTTTGTTTTTTGGGTTTTGAGTTGGAGTCTGGCTATGTTGTTCAGATTGGCCTCAGACTCCTAGCCTCCAGTGATCTTCCTGTTTCAGCCTCCTGAGCAGCGGGCACCACAGGCTGCTCAGTGTCTGGCTCACTTAGCTTCTTGACTGTGTCCACTAGAGAACTGGTCCCTACATTTCTGGCCCCCCTTTAGCATCACCTGGCGCAAATGCAGACTCTTCCATCTTCCCCTCAGACTCCCCCAGAGGGCCCATTGGAGGCTGCCTCCTGGGAGCTTCCTGCAACAAGTTAATTAAGCCCAACTTTATTCAACTACAGGTATGTTCCTAGTGGGGATTTGGTTGCTGGGCTCCAACAATCTCTGTTTTTCTTACACACACACACAGGCACTGCTGTAAATCTGAATATTTGAGAATAATGATTACACTTTATTTTCTCCTGGCTGTATCATGTGTGTGCAAGTTGGTGGCGCCATTTGCATTTAGAGAGTCTAATGTGATAAATGGTTTAACCAGGCTTGAGACTCCCAGGTCTGATAGAAGAGACAGTCCCCTGGGCCAGGAGGAGAAAAACTGGTGAAAATGCCACTGAGGTCCAAGATTAAGGGGAGCAAAGACTTTAATTCCTTTTATAGAAAGAGAAAGAAAAGCCTAAGAGGCCACATTTCCCAAACAATCACTTACCCCTCCCCAGGTCATTTGCAACCCCAAGTAGGTTTTCACCTAAGAAAAATAATCCCACAGAAGAATCTGGAGAGAGCCTGGGAACTAGAAAAACCGGCCCAAGCCTCTTTTGAATCTTCCCTGCATTCAGCAGAAGACCCCCAGCCCAGCTGGTCCCCAGCAAGCAGGCAATCCTTTCCTCCCCGTAGGACCAGCGTAATGAAGGGGAAAGATTTCAAGGCCCTGGGGCCCACAGCTGAACGGAACCAGGTTGCAGGGAACAGCGGGCACTGTCCTGGACCACGTTGGGACAAGGCCAGCAGGAGTCCTCTACAGGTGGCCTTATTGGTGTCCTCCCTGGTGCCCTTAGGTTTTGCAGGAGGCGCAGGAGGGCAGCCCTGGAGGCACGAGCAGTCGGGAAGTGCAATGCAAGCACTAAAATTTGGGGTGAGGGAGGGCGTTTGCTGACCTGAAGATATTGCCGAGTATGGTGGGGTTGGCAAGCTCCTATGAAGAGCCAGAGAGCAAACGTAGGCTTCGTAGCCCATATGGCTTCAAAAGCAGCCCCAGACGACATGTACACAACGGCTGCTGTCACTGCCACAGAGCTGAGCAGTGGTGACAGAGACAGGTGGCCGCAAGACCAAAATATTTACATTTCATACAATTACAGAACAAGCCGTGGGAGGCAGGAGAAGCAGCTTCCATTCGGAACTACTACTCTTCTAGAATCGCCAAGAGCAGTGGGGCATGCTGAGGCGTGTTGAGGCAGGAGGATCACAAGTTCAAGGCCAGCTTAATTTAGTGAGGCCCTGTCTCAAAAAGAAAAAGGGCTGGGGATGTGGCTCAGTGGTAGAGCACCCCTGGCTTCAATCCCCAGTAACACTCCCCCCACCCCACCCCCACCCTGCCACACACAAAAAGAGAGAGAGACAGAGAGAGAGAGAGAGAGAGAGAGAGAGAGAGAGAGAGAGAGAGAGAATCGATTCTTCTTCAAGATGGAGCACAGGGGTGAGCCACTTGTGCCAAGGAGCCCTGGGAGGCCGAGGTCTGAGGTCAGGAGGACTTGGATGCTGGGCCTGGGACTTGTACTCTCTGGGGCTTAGACCCTGGAGGGCTGGAGAAGGCTGGCTCATGGTCCTCGGCTTTTGCGGTTTTAACGTGCTTCCACCTCCCTTCCGAGTTTTAACCTGTCACTCCAGCTTTCACTTCACATTCCCATGAGACCTCCCTATAAGATTATGCACCTAGAAAACCCCACACGTACATTTGGTAGGGAGGCTGGGGATTGAACCCAGGGCCTTGTGCCTGCTAGGCAGGCACTCTGCCACTGAGCTACATCCTCACACCCTCAAATACACTCAAAAAAGCCCCAGTAGAATTAATAGGAAGATTTGATTAGGTGACTGAGTTCAAGATAAATATACAAACACAAATTGCTTTCTGACATGCTAGCAAGAAACACCTAGAAATAGAAGAGAAAATTACTTCATTCAAAATTCATCTTAGAAATAACTTTAATACTAAATGCATAGAGCTTTATGAGGAAAATGATCAATTTTTTTGTAGTTGTAGATAGAAAGAATGCCTTTATTTTAAGTATTTTTATGTAGTGCTAAGGATCGAACCCAGTACCTCACACATGCTAGGCAAGCTCTTTACCACTGAGCTACAGCCCCAGCCCCATCAAATGTTATTATATAACATGACACAAAATTGAAACAGGAGACTCTAAAGCCCTGTGGTAAGAGGAAGTCCAAATCTGAAGTTATAATTTGAATACCATTCTAATTAAGATTCCCAAAAGATTTTTTTTTTCTTGGAGAGGTTGCATGTGAATTAAATTGTTTTCTCTAAAAAAAAAAAAAAGAAAAGAAATGAAAGAAAAAAAAAGTTAAGTTCTAACCTCAGAGCCTGTGGATATGACCTTGGGCAGTTGGAGATGTAATTGAGATGCAGGTTAAGATAAGGGTAAGCCCACAGGATGAGAGTGGGTCCACAATCCAATATGATTGGTGTCCTTACAAGAGGAGAGACAGTCAGACCCCCTGGATGAGGAGAGCACAGCATCACCACAGGGCAGAGGTGGGAAGGGGCACCTATAAGCCAGGGAAGGCCAGGATTGCCAACTAAACCAGAACAAGAAAGGGACAGAGCACCCCAGGCCCTTCAGAGAGAGAGAGAGAGAGAGAGAGAGAGAGAGAGAGAGAGAAAGGGAGAGCATGGCCCTGCTGACCCCTGAACTTCGTGTCCAGCTCATGGAAAAGTATCTGTCTGTGGTGTCTTGCTACAGTAGCCCTGCCAAGCTGATACAGGGTGGAATTAAATTCATGTTGAATGTATTTAATTGAGCTGAAATCCCAATTCAAATAGGCAGCTAAAAATTTCCCTTGCCAAGAAAGAGGATACCTAGCCAGCCCCCTGCTAAGGGCTCAGATCTAACCAATCATATATGGGGGGGGGTTAAACTATATATGTACTGAACACACAGACTTGTCATTACTTTCTAAATAATGCAGCATAACAACCATTTGTGTAACATTTCCGTTGTGTGGGTTATCATAAGTCACTAGAGATGATTTAAAGCGTCTGCAGGTTGTATGCAAATACACCAGTTTAGGTGAGGTTATAGTTCAGTGTGCTGGGCTGGGGGGATGTGAGTCCTGGAACCAATTTCCCTCAGACAATGAGGGATGACTGTACTTGGAAAATTTTCCCTAAACTGCAAAACATAAAGAGCTGGACCGAATTGTGGGTGCTCTCACCTGAGTTCTGCGGGCAGTCCCCTCCTCCACAGAGAAGCCCCGTGCTGCTGGCAGAGTGCATCTCCGTGAACCAGCCAGGGCTGGGAGTCAGTTCCCAGCAGTCAGCAGCCCTCTGCCAGCTCCCCTGCTGCCCCCAGAGCACCCACTTCCTCCTCTTGCTCCCTTCCACACAGAAGATGGAGAAAGATAAGGCAGCTTCAGACTCTCAGAGCAGAGGGAGCTGGAACCCAGAAGGTGGTGCGTCCTGGCCACACCAAAGGGCTTTTCCTACCTGGAAATTACGAGAACTTTCTTTTCTCCCAGGCGCACGGGGACCTCATTTTCCAGAGGCCTGACTGGGCAGGAGAGGTGGTTCCCAGTGGTGGGCTGGTGTACGTGGATGCCATCAGAATGAGTGGACTAGAGCCCGACAACCGGGGGTTGAGCCTGTTTGTCTGTCCACACACTAGGACCTCATCCACCGTGAGAAGGAACGAAGTGCTGACCGCGCTAAGACACAAAGGGCCACATAATGTGTACCCTGTGTACATGGACCCCACACAGGAGGGGATCCACTGGAGACAGAAAGCAGGTTGGCAGCTGCCAGGGGTGGGAGCCAGGGTGTGGAGATGGCTGCTTAGGGGTAGGGTGCGTTGTTCCTTCTTCTTCTTTCATTGGTGCAGGGCCTCACCTATGCTAAACACTACCTCTGAGGCACATCCCAGCCCTGGATCATCTTTTTTTAAGGACTCTCTCCCACAGCAGCTGACGAAGTCTGTGGAGTCGCAGTGAGCCCTGGCTGGGATGCAGTTCCAGTAAATGGTGACTTCTGCACAGATGTGAGTGGCGCCAGACAGGGGACCTTTGACCTGGTGACGACAGAAGAGGAAACAAGCCAGGGGAGGGACGGCACAGGCAGGTCCCTGTTTCAAGGCACAGCATGTTAATCAGAATGCAGATGAAGCATCTTTGAGGGGTTAAAGAAACTGATTTTTGTTGAAGGGCTTTTGGGGGACAAATGAGTAAGCAGAAGCCTCTGGAAAGTTCCTTCCTCTTGGGCACACTGAGTGCCCCCTAAAGCACCCTTGCCTTTCCCAGACCAGAAGGTCACTGTGATGCAGATACAGCTGGGGTTTCCTGGCCCCTGACCAGGGCCAACAGTGGTCACCTGGCCACACTTCCTGACCTGCCTGGGGCTGTGTGCAGAAGGCAGGTAGAAGATGCTGCCTCAGTCTCCACTCCATCACTCAGTGTGCAGTGATGTCTGTGGATTTGTCCCATCGCTCTGTCAAGGGTCACACAGGGGGCCCTGTCATGGACAGGGCTGTGTCCCCCAAATGCAAAAACTGAAGTCCTATCCCGAGTACCTCAAGGTATGACTGTATGTAGAGACGGAGCCTCTAAAGAGGTGAGTGAGTTGAATCTGGGTTGAGTCTTCAGAGTGGACACTACGCCAGCAGAACTTGTGCCCTGATAGAAAGGGGGAGATCAGGACCCAGAGGTACACAGAAACAGGTGGAGCCACAGGGAGAAGGTGGCGGTACACCTGCCAAGGAGAGGGCCCCAGAGGACAGCTGATCTCCAGCCTCCACGGTTGTGACAAAGTGAATTTCTGCTTAAGCTGCCTGTTCTGGGTCTTTGCTATGGCAGCCCTTGCAAACAAATACATCCCTCCAAAACTATGTGCACATCCTTACTCCCAGGACCTGTGATGGTCACCTGGTGTCCAGATGCACACAAGTTAAGGATCTCAAGAAGTGGGTGCTTCCTAAACCCAATGGCGTGTCCTTCTAAGAGAGAAAGGACAAGACAGAGGTGGGGAGGAGGAAGCCATGTGCAGATGGAGGTGGAGACTGGAGTGGCGCAGCCACGTGCAGGGAACACCTGGAACCGTTGTCATAGAAGAGGTGGGAGCGTCCTCCCCAGAGCTTCCAGAGACGCACAGCCTTGCAACATCTTGATTTTGAAGGCTTCAGAGCCATGAAGGGGTGGGTGCCTGTGGTTTTAAGCTGCTGGGTTTGTGGTCGTTTGCTGTGGCAACTCTAGAAAACCAACAGGTAGAGTTTAATACGTGTGCTCAAAAGCCTAAGCTGTGTTTTTGACCTAGAAACCCAGAGCCCAGCAAGGTCAAGCAGCTCATCCACCGCACACAGTGCCTGGAATCCCAGACTGGAATGCTGGTGGGTCCTTGGCCTGAAGCCCTCTCTTTCCAGGAAGTAGCAGAGACAGAGCAGGGTCTGGGTGAATGGAGAGGAATGGAGGTGCCACAGAAGGATGAACTCACCCTTCGTCCCCTCACTGAGGCTGGCTGGGAGGCAGGATCTCCAGCAAGGGCTCGAGGCCTTACTCTGCACACCTCTAAAGTGTTTGCTGCCCATGGAGAGTAACCTCCCAACAGCGCTCAGGCCTGGACGGAGGGTCAGCTGCCCACCTTTACTGCTCTGGATCTATTGAAACTCCTGCTGCTCGAGGGTTAAAAACATGAGGATTTTTTTTTTCTTTTTTAATTTGTAAAAACCAGATTTGTTTGGCTCACAGTTCTGGGGGTCATGCAGGGCAGGAAGGGGGCACCAGCGCCTGGTGTGGCCTTCACGCTGCATCACAACATGACAAAGGGAAGGACCTGGCGCCCTGAGCTCACCTGTCTGGCCAACAGGACCCTGTTGTAAACATGTGTAAAGATTTGCTTTTCCTTAGTAGAAAAGTTCACTGATTCTCAACAGAAAATCTGGGGTAAGACAGAAGTGTACAAATAAAAAAATCAATAATGACACCATCTATTTACACATAGTGAAATGATGACTACAGAAAAGCAAATAACATCTCCATCTCCTCACATGCTCCCTCTTTCAGGATGTGTTACTCGCAGCACAATTTCAGTGTGCAGCAAGGCTGCACTATTGCTAACGAGGGTCCGCACTGGGCCTTGGACCTCTGAATTCATTAATCCTGCATTGCTGAAGCGTGTGCCCTTTGACCTACATCTCCCCATATCCTCCCTGCCCTGCCCCTGGTAATTGACATTCTTCCATTTCTATGTATTTGGCTATTTGGCTTTTTTTTTTTTTTAAATAGTCCACAAGAAAATGAGGTCAAGAACGATGGTAATACTGGACGCAGTGACACATGCCTGTAATGCCAGTGACTTGGGAGGCTGAGGCAGGAGGATGGTAAGTTCGAGACTTTAAGCAACTTAGTGAGACCTTGTCTCAAAATAAAGCATAAAAGGGGCTGGGGGTGTGCTTGTAACTGTGGTCCACTTTATGCTTTGAAAATAGCCCTTGATGCTCTCCCACAGCAACTTATTTTTAAAATGGACTGGTTCCTTTCTCTTCCTCTCTCCCTCTCCCTTCCTAATCTCTCCCCTTCCCCAATCTCAAGAGAAAAGGGATTACCTTTATTCCCTGTCCTAGATGGAGTTATCTCCCCTTGAGCACTCACCCACCACAGGAATGAAGTCATCCAGACTTTGGGGATGGCACCAGAAGATCTGAGAAATAAATGACTGTCTCCCAAATTAACCATGAATTACAGCTCCAACAGGGAACATGTGGAAAGTAGCCTTTGAGTCACCTCTTTAAAAGCCCCTGTTCCTGCTGATAGGCAGAATCACAGTCTTTGGGACAGGAGTCCCTTGTGTTTCTTCTTTGCTAGCAAAGCAATAAACCTTCTTTTTCCTTTTTCCCAAAACCGTGTCCTTGTTATTGAATTGGCATCGGGGACAAGGACCAAGCTTTCTGCTACGTGCTCAGTGGTAAAAGTGGCAAATCAGAGCTGGCTGTGGCTAGGAGGCCTCAACTCCTCGCCCTGTGAGCATCTCCAAAGGGCTGGGTAGATATCCTCAGGCCTGGGCAGTAGTGTCCTCCAGGGCAAGCACTCCAAGAAAGCAAGGCCACGGCCGTGTTGCACTTAATTTTTTTATTTTTATTTTTTATTTCTGGTACTGGGGATTGAACTCAGGGTCATTCAACCACTGAGCCACATCCTCAGTCCTGTTTTGTATTTTATTTAGAGACAGGGTTTCACTGAGTTGCTTAGCACCTTGCTTTTGCTGAGGCAGACTTTGAACTCCCAATTCTCCTGCCTCAGCATCCCAAGCTGCTGGGATTACAGGCGTGCCCCACTGCCCCGGCACCTTGTTACACTTTAGAACTTGGTCTCAGATGTCACCCCCTGTCATCTTTGCGAACCTGTAACCAAAGATGTGTTTACATCTTATAGGACTGGTTTTAAGAATTTACTAGTTTCTTTGCTAACTAGTGTGTTAATGAAGATCTTGACAAATGGTCATTTTACATTTTATCTGAGAGTTATGATTTTATCTTTTTTTGCGGGGGTGGGGGGAGGGTATCCGGGGATTGAACCCAGGATACTTAACCACTGAACCATATCCCAAACCCTTTTTTTTTGAGACAGGGTCTTGCTAAGTTGACCAGGCTGGCCTGAAACTTGAGACCCTCCTGTCTCATTCACAACATACCTTGTTATTTCTCAATGATACAGATAGACCCACCTCAAGCTTTCTAAATACGTTCTGGAATTATGTGTAATTGGTTTGCTCTTGTCTGTTAGCTCTACCCCACCTATAAGCATTGATACTGCTTGAAAGGAAAGCGAGGAACTGGGAGACAGGTGAGTGAAAAATGAAAGATGGAGACCAGGCAGAGATCCACACAGATCTGACAAATAAAGGCCATCTCTTCATAGTGGAGAGAGGCAAAACAGGCCTGGGGTTCGGGACTTTTATGGTGCAGGCTCAGGGATTAGAGCTGGGCGGGTCCTAATGCGGTGGTTAAAGGTGGGGTTGGTATGAGAAAGTGATGAGCCTTTCTCAGAAATGCCCTTGGACAGGAAAGTGAAATTTTTCTTCAAATGGCGGCTGTCACTTAAGGTGGCTGACCAGATTCTAAACAAGGACCTCACTGCTCCTCGTGATGTGAAGGATGCTGCAGTGATGGTTCTTGCACATGTAAGTGGATTGCACTGGTGAGGAAATCAAGAAATGAAACTGATAAGATCAAGTTTTTAAAATTAATAATTAATATATTAAAATAAAATATAAGGGGCTGGGGCTCAGTGGTATAGCACTTGCTGGCAAGTGTGAAGCACTGGGTTTGATTCTCAGCATCACACATATAAATAAATAAATAAAATAAAGGTCTATCAACAACTAAAACTATATTTTAAAAAGATATAAAATATAAGAGAATATGGTCAGCTTCCTCTTTTGCAAACAGGAACTGGACATAGCACATGCGCAGTGGATGCTCGCGCTCTGGGGAGTGCCAGGCTGTTTTCAGATCACTGAACGTTTCTACTAATGACCCAATTTTTGTTACATCTTCCAAGACACTATTATTCCTCTCTCTGATTCCTAGTGAGTGTAACGTGGGATTTCATTGTGGGTTTGATTTCTAGGTCCCTGATGGCTAATGACATTGAACTTTTGCTTAGTGGCCATTTGTGTATCTCCTTTAAGGAAATGTGGAGTCCAGTTCTTTGCCCATTTTAATGGAGTTGTTTGGTTGGTTGTTATTGGTGTATGTGCTCTGCATTTATTCTCAATGCTAGAATCCTTGTATGGACTTACCTGTGTCCCCTTTGAAATCCCTATGTTGAAGCCCCACCCTCAATGTGATGGTGTTTGGAGATGGGCCTTTGGAAGGAATTAGATTTAGGTGAGGTCATGAGGGTGGGCCCTTTCGATAGGATTAGGTGCCGTTATGAGAAGAGGAAACAAAGATATCTTCCTACCCACTGCCTCCAAGTACGGCCCTGTGAGCACCGAGCAGGAAGGGGGCCACTGCCAGCAGGAAGAGCGCCCTCACAGCCCCAGCGCTGGCTCCCTGAGCTGGGACCTGCAGCCTCCAGAGCCCTGAGAAGCTCTAATGACTGCTGTCCAGGCTCCCGGGCCTGTGGTGTGTGGTGACAGCAGCCCTGCGAGACAGAGACAAGCCTTGCCAGATACACGATTTGCAAATATTCTTCCATTTTCTTTCATTTGTCTTTCTGTTTCTTTCAGTTTCCTTTGAAGCACAAAAGCTTTTGATTTGGATGAGCTGACCTATCTTTTTTTGTGTTTACTTGTGGTTTTGATGGCATTGCTTTGTAATGAGAAAAAGTGGAAAAATTTTACCAAAAAAAAAAAAAAAGAGGCAGGCTCTGTGCAGTTTCTTCATGCAGTGCAGTCCTGTCCTCCGGGAGCGACACTCCACTCACGAGGCAGGAGATGGTTCTGCAGTTAGAAATGCTTTTCTTCCTCTTGGTGCTCTTCCAGCTTGCTGGGCAAGGTCTCTCACATTCCCATGAGCCAGATGGTCCAACAAACAGCTTTGGATTTAAGAGGCATGAATCATCACTTAAATGTACTTAGAAAGTCTAAAATTAGTCTGGTGTAAGCCATCCTGCTTTTAGTTTTCAGTCTCTCTGACTGGCTGTGCCAGCAGTGTTTGCTAACTACAGAAGAAATCCAAACACTGGCAGATGGTGGTTTTGCCATTTGAAGTGGAGATCAGCAAGGGATCATGTGTGTTCATAAACACACAGCACTGGGGAGAAGCTAGGCACCAGCACAGGACCGGCTCAGCTATGGTGCATCCAAACTACAAGGAAAATAGCAGAAGGTATTAAGATCAGAATCAAAAATGCTGGGGGAGAAACTTTTCTCTGTATCTTCTTATGTTCTTTATGTGGGGCCTGCGAATTAAACTAATGAAAGATAAACAGGAGAAAAGGCACAACATTTTTAAATCAATACTTGCATGCACTGGGGTTCATACAAAAGAAGTGACATTCACTTAAGTTGCTAGACGTGGGGCTCATATTCTATTTTAACAAAGGAAATCAGGCTGGGCTTCAAGGGATGATGCATCATTGGAAAGTGACCTGGAAACATGGGGAACTCATGGAAGATAAGAGCTGGTGTAGCAAGTTCTGTTTACACAAACTCATATCTCAGTTTCAATGTGTTAGGACACAAAGGATAAAATTGGTCATCCGTGACAATATGCACAGAAACGGAGATCATTGTGTTAAGTGAAAAGCCAGGTTCAGGAAGGCCACGTGGCCTCCTCCAGGCATGGCATCCAGCAGAGTTGATCTCATGGTCGCTGAAGGCAGATGGGGGTCTTCAGGGTGGCGAGTGGGGGAGGGCGGGACGGGCAGGGACAGGCAAGGCCAGCCCAGAGACACTGAGGTACAGTTAGGTGAATAACTGCTGGTGCTCTATGACAGCTGGTGCCACAGATGAAAATGTCCTGTGTATGTCAGAAAAGCTGAAAGAAGGGATTTTGAAAGTTTTGACCACAAAGAAATGATGAGCATTTGGGCAGATAGATGTGCACACTCTGATCGGAACACACAATGTGTACATGTGTCAAAAGATCATGTGGCACTCCAGAAATGCGTACAGTTCCCAGGCATCAGCTGAAAATTTAGATTTATGTTCAGGGGCCACGTGGCCCAACTGTCATTTCAAATAATTATGATAACTTCAATTATCAAGCATTTTACTCTGATCCTGGTGCTGGCTGAGGTTGGCACTGGAGACCAGTGGTGGTGGGTGTGGCCCTCAGGGAGCTTCCCTTCCAATGAGGGGACTCAGATGGGGCCCCAGTTCAATGTTAGTGACTGCATGTTTAGGACAGTGTAAGGAGCCTGGGGAGCTCTTCCTGCAGCGTGGTCCTCACCTCTGATGGGTCTCTGTTCCAAGGATCCTCTTGTGGCCTCCCCTGACCACAAGCTCTGAGACCCCTCCTGGGTTTTCTTCATAGCACTATTCCCTCACCTGGCGGCTGCCATATGTTTACATTTTAGCCAGTGTCTGCAGTCTCCAAGAGGACGACTCCCAGGACTTGACAATCTCTGAATTCCTAGTGTCCCCGACTGCTGGGCCCATGGGTCAGCGGGTATTTTTGGAAGGAGTGGGCCTCTCAGACAGGGGGCTGAAGCCTGAGGACTACTTGGTGCCTGCCATCCAGGTCACCTCCTCTGTCCTGCTAGTGTTCTGAGTGCCACTCTGTGCTAAGAGCAGCCAATGAACTCTCATTTCTGAAAAATGATTTTTTTAAAGTTAAAAACTGACTTGCACACAAACATAAAAATGAGTCAAGGGTTTTATTCAGTTTCTTAATTATTGGGTGGGATCAGTGAAATAGTAAAGCTGACTTCAAAAACTTTGGAGGAGCTGGGCACAGTGGCACATACCTGTTATCCCAGCAAAGTAAGGGAAATAAGGGGGGGGGGGGTCCCATGGAAACAGGGACATCAGTGGAGTAGAGGAGCAGAATTGAGGAGGAGGGAGGAAGGAGGAGGGCAGGAAATGGGAGGAGCAGAGGAATGAAATTAACCAGATTATTCCACGTACGTATGTGAATATCCCACAGCGGGTTTCACCTTTATGTGTTTCTCTAAAGGACAAACTTATAAATAAAGACAGACCAATAGAGTAGGGCGAAAGGAATGGGGGTGAAGGGGGAGCACTGGGGACTGAAATGGAGCAAATTATATTCCATGCTTTCATAATTATGTCAAAATGAACCTCAATATTATATATAACTATAATAACTAATAAAAGAAAAGTAATAATAATAACAAAAATAGAAAAGAAAAGAAAGTTCATCTCCCAGAGATGCCCAGGAGAGCTCAAAGGACCAAGCGCAAGGGCCAGTGGGATGGGGGCTGGCCAGTACACCACTGCAGGGGACACAGGAAAGGACTCTATCCACTCATTTAGCCAAATATTACTGAGTCCAGGTCTGTCAAGCCCATTGTTAGAAAAACAAAAGCAAAGGAGACAGTCTCTGCCCTCAGGAGCTTGGGCTCCAAGGGAGGCAGGTCAGCTCTGTGTGTCCTGTATGTCGTGTGTGTCGCTGATGTGGCTGTGACAGGGAGACACCCGAGAGGTGTCAATGCTGGTGGTCTCCTCCCCAAGCCTCTTCTCTCTGGCACGTTTGCTAACAAAGGGAAGCTTCCCTGTGCTTTGGGCCAACCTGTGACCCTAGTAGACTGGACCCTCAGCTTGCAGGAGGAGAGAGAGTGACCTGGTTAGTCCAAGTCCCTGGGCAGAAATAGGGGCGGTGAGTTGTCAGGGAAAGGTCACTGGGCTTTTGTTCTGTTTTTCATTTGAAATCCTTATCGTACAGTCACGTGAAGGTTGGGCCACGAAGAAGCACACATAATGGCAGTCCAGAAAGACCTATCCCTAGGTGACATTACATCTTAGCTTATGTAAGCACACTCCTGTGTTCAGAGACAGGGACTCTCATAATGGTGCCTTCCTAAGAATGAAACAACTGCTTTAAGAGAAGCAGGGCTGGGTTTACTCATTTATTTGTGTGTGTGTGTGCATATATATATATATATATA
>NW_026000026.1:11994460-12163401 GCF_001458135.2 Marmota marmota marmota | reverse complement strand
TGCATGTTCATTCACTTATTTGTTGTGTGTGTGTGATATATATATATATATATATATATATATATATATATATATATATATTTATTTTCAAGACAGAAATCTGCAGGTTGGCATGTGACTTCAGAATGCAAGAGGTAACACAATTTGTGCTTCAAAAGTCAAGTCTCCCTCCACCTCCAATACCAAGCTCCCTCCCAAAGTCCACCAGGGTTTTCAATTTCTTCTACCCTCTTTGAGTTTTCCAGTGATATCACATGCAGATGTATTTAGTTTAATATCTGATATCTTTCTTCTCCGCCAACCCTGAACTAAAACCTCCTTTGCACATACAAGTGTAGCATACTAACCCACACTTGGCTTCTTTAATTAATCATGTATCTTTGAATGTAGCCCTTATAAAAATGCAAATAACTCTTTATTATTTTTCTTTCCTCTTCTTTTTCTCCTCCCTCCCTCTTTTTTCTTAAACAGCTCCAGCGAATTCTGTGGTATGGCTGTCTGGTTTACAATTTATTTAGCCACTCCCAATTGATGGACAGGCAAGTTGCTCATATCTTGTGCCATTACAAACAATACTTCAATAAGCACAGGATATTGCAAAGACATTTGAAAACCTGGAAGAAAATTAAAATTACTCAAATTGATTTAAAAGAGATAGAAAACCTATCCAGAAAAATTACCTTAAAAGAAATAGTTGTTAAAGAACTCCCTCGTCCATGCTTCCAGCCCAAGTGGTTCCAGATGGGAAGTCACAGGTCAGTCAACCTGTGACCAAGTGGGGACATCACTGGCTCACTTATCATGTTTGGGCAGAGACAGGAACAATCTGGGGTCCACACACTGAATTCACCAGTCGCAGAGACATCCTACCACAAGTTTCTTGTTATGTGATATAAATTTGAGGTAAATTATCTGATACTTGCTGCCCAAAGTCCTGGCTGGTGCAGAGAGGACCTAATAAAAACGGGTGCATGTCAGGAGCTGATGGATGTTGGCAGAAACTTCTTAAGGCAGAGGTAACATTTCAAATAAGACCTGAGGATGAATGTTTTAACCCTTGGGCAGAGGGTGAAAAGTCACTGCCGAGAGTTGCTGTGACCTCCCTCTACCCACTTATTCTTCTAATTCACTATTTTTCCTGCACAAGTGAGACACAAACTTCAAGAGTTTAGTAGTCAGAGATTTATTTTTAACATTGAATCTAAGTTTCTAAATATAGTAGGAACATAAAATTGTCTTTTCAAAGAAAATTTGCTTGCTTTTTTATTGATAAGTTGATATAAGGAAAATATTGGGTAAATAATTATACATGGCCTTTCTTTTACCAAAACCCCCTTGGGAGATGGTTGCTTGGCCATCACTGTGCATTGGACCCAGCTGCAGGGAGCAGGGCTGGAGCCCCCTTGCAGGCTCAGGTCTCTGGAATGTGCAGTTAGGCTGGGGGTCACACAGAGCTTGGGCCTGGACTGGGTGGGGGGAGGCGTCTTGCACAGGGTAGGGCTTGTCAGGATGGAGGGAACTTGTGACAGGTGGCTGTGGAGTACGGGGAGGGTCCCAGGCAAGTCTTGGACAGTCCACAAGTCTTGGCTCACTGATTGCTTAATTGGTTTGTAGTCTTCCAGGAAGTGAATTTCCCAGAGTTCTCCTCAGAGATGGTGGCATTCCTGAAGCCCATCCTTCCAGGACTGAGCGTGGACCAGCTTCTCCTGGCCTCCCCACTGCGCGGTGCCCCTGACCTCTCCCAAGGCCACATAACACTTATTTTCTTTTTTCTTCTCTTTCCTCTTCTTATGCAATGCTGGGCATGGAATCCCGGGCCTCCCTGTTCTGCCTGGCCTCCCGTGCCCAGCCCCACTGGGTGTAAGTGCAGTTGGGGCAAGAACCACATTTGATTTTTTAAAAATCATGGTAAAAACCTACAATAGAAAACTTACCGTCTCAGCCATTTTTTTTTAAATGTTTATTTTTTAGTTATTGGCGGACACAACATCTTTGTTTGTATGTGGTGCTGAGGATGGAACCCGGGCCGCGCGCATGCCAGGCGAGCGCGCTACCGCTTGAGCCACGTCCCCAGCCGTCTCGGCCATTTTTAATCACGTACTTGGGTAGCGCTAATCAACCTCCATTTCTCACCCTGCAAGGCTGAACCGGCACCTGGTGCACAGCGTCCCCTTGCCAGCCCAGCCTTTGAGAGGCCCTGTCGCACTCTGTGTCTCTGCTCTTCCTCCTCCAGGGACATTGCCTCATGCCAGTCACGCAGCGTCTGTCTGGGTGACTGGCCTCCTGCACTGAGCAGTGTCCCCATGGTTCGTCCATGTTGTGGCATGGGGGCAGGATTTCCTCCTTTCTGAGGCTGAATAAGACCCCTCTGTGCCTGCCCCATGCATATTGTTCAATAATGCAGCCATTACGAACATTCGGGGGCCGCTTCCACCTCTCGGCTACTGTGCATGACCTGCAGTGAACAGGGAGTGAAAATTGCTCTTTGGGACCCTGATGCTTCCAGATTTTTGGATGCACACCCAGAAGCAGGATTGCTGGATCGAGTGGTAATTCTATTTTAACTTTGTGAGGACCCCTGTACCCTCTTCCAGAGTGGTGATACCATTTTATGTCCCCATCCCCAGGGCACGAGACTCAGTCCCTGCCTACCCAGCTCTGGAGTCCTCCTCTCGGTGCGGGGCTGTCCCGGGGTATCCACGCTACTCTTGCCCCTCACTGCTGTGCTCACACCCAGGGAGGCTCGCTTGATAGTTCTTTTTCTTTTTGAGATGGAGTCTATCTGCCCATCACCAGTATCCCGAGTAACTGGGACTACTGGCAAGTGCCACTGGGCCTGATTTTAAATATTTCTTGAACAATGAATGGAGAACCAAGGGAATGAAGAATGCAGGAATCCAGGGGAGAGGGGGTTCTGCAATAACGAAGTGAGGGAGTTGGCTGTGGACCACACTGGTCCAAGAGAGAGATGCAAGACCTGGGAGCGTCTGGTGTCTAAGCGCACGCACATCTGGAAGGCCCTGGGCAGCCTTGCGACCTGCTGGAGCTCAGTGACCTCGGGAGTCTTTCCTCCACAGGCCTGCTGGCCTCCACCTGCAAGGCATCCCTGTTGCCAATGGAGCCGGGCAGGCTGTTTCCTGGGTGTGAGCTTGGGCCAAGAGCAGAGGGTCCAGGTGGAGGGCAGAGGAAAGGGCTCAAGGAAGGAGTGCGGCAGCTGTGGGGAAGAACCTGGAGCTGCTCCAGAGCAGAGTGCCTCTTGGACGCCCTCCTGGAGCCTGACTTCCACGTGCCCAGCGCCCTACAGACAGTCGGCACTCAGCTCCCATGGACCTCCCTGTCCTGCTCCTCTGCTTCTCGGGTCTCCCTCGTCACTTCCCTTGGGCAAGTCCCCCTGAGTTCCACCCGGGACCTGTGACAATCATAACCTCAGCCGGGGCCAAGCCCCCTGCCCCTCCTCTTCATGTGATTGCCTTCACCAGATTTTCAAAATGGAAGTGAGTCCGATTGCTCTGAGGAGGAGGTGCTGGGCTCGTTGTTTCCACACCTGTGGTCATCTGGGAGAGGCTCGAGGCGCTGGGGAAGGAGCGTTTCTGAAGGAAGATAGCATCACAATCCCTTAGGAAGATAATAAGGCCAGCGTCACAGGCCTCTTCAACTCACGACTCAAGGGGGGACCTATAAGATGTGGCAACTGGGGCAAAGGAGGGCTGAGGAGCGCCAGCAGGGCCATCATACTGACAGGCGTGCAGACAGACACAGGCCACCTAGCCCACCTGCCCGCCCAGTCCCCTCGGTTTTTACACACTGTGCGTGTTCTACAATTTGCAGTTAAGTAGCTCAGGGGTGACGAAGGTGGAAGCCACCCAGGCTTCCTGAGTGGTGCCTGCTTTCCCACTGCTGGTGCCTGTGGACTCTGGTCTGTTTCAGAGCTGTAGGCTTAGCCCAGCCAGCGCAGAGCACACACCTCCTACTGCCCACCGGACACGCCCTCCAGTGAGAGCCCCTGGAACAGAGAGACCAAGGTCTCAAGATGGGGGTTCTGTCGGGCCCATGGTAGGTACCTGGTGAATGGGTGAAGTGCAGGTGTGGGAGTGGCCTTGGCCATTGACACCACACTCCTCCAACATGCTGGGCTGCTCCTGCCTCAGGGCCTTGGCCCTTCCTGTCCGTCTGCTCCATGCTCTTCTGCAGATGGCGGGCCTGGTGTCCTCCAGCTTCTTCCCAGTCAGCCCCTCCCTGGTCCCACTGATTACAAACCAAGCATCACATACCCCCCCCACACCAGAACTCATCACACCACACACACTGTACGCACTACACCCACCACACCGCCCCCACGTGCACACACACTCCCTATTACCTTCCTACAGCACGTGTCCGTGTTGGACTTACACCGTGCATGTACGCTCTCTCGCCGCCCTCATTATGATGCAAACGTCATGCAGGTGGATGTTTCTGTGTTTTGTTTGCAGCGCTGGGATTGGAACCAGCCTTTCACTGCTCCAGCTCTGAGCTGTGCCCAGCCCTGCCTGTTCCCTTCATCCCCTCATTCCTGGTACCTGAACTAATAAACACGTGTTCAGGAGTGAAAGACCTAACGATGGGCATTGTTAATGAAACAAGGTTTCACCTAGTGCCATCGCAGTACCCGCTGCATGTTGTTAGTAGTAAAAGCGTTATGACTGCCATCACTTCAGTTTCCACAGTTGTGGTTCGCAAGGCCCTGAAGCAAAATCAGAAAACCTTGTCTGCCACCCAGTGGCGGCCTCTGGGACCTGCAAGCTATGCAAATACCCGCCCAGGGATGGACTTGGCTGTCACCCAGCCAGCTGTTCAAACCGCTGTACCAACATCCCTGGTGGGAATGTGAACCGACACACTCCTTTCTAAAGGGAAATTCGGCAATGCCTAACAAAATCACACCCACAGCACCTTTGCATCCAGTAACCCCACTTCAGTCACAGGTAAGACACACGCATGAGGTCATGCACCCCACCACAGTTTGTCACTGCGGACTGCTGGAGACCACCTGCGTCCATGGGGGCAGGGCGCAGGATGGAGTGGGGCAGCACGTCCCCACCCCGCCCACCCCTCCCACCACGAGGCGGCATGAAGTAGTTTGTGGGATGTCCTGTGGAGAAGGGAACCAGCATCCACAGGGGCACTGACGGCATCCACCCTTCACAGAGAGGAGTGGCGAGAAAACATGCAGGTGGCTGAGAAAGGAATCCAGGAAGAGAGAGCAGAAAGCAGAGGCTGGTCACCCATAGGCGCTGTGCATAAAGGAGTGGAGAGGACAGCGCAAGGACAAGGGGACAGGAGTGGGAGTGAGGGAGTCGGAGGCTCCAGGGGTGCAGCTTCCTCTAAATCTAAGACTCCTGGCGTGGAGGAGTTCATTCACAACTCAGGAGGCGGGAGCGGGAAGGGTGTAGGACTGAGCGGGGTGGGGGCAGGGCAGAACAGCAGCACCTCTGGGGGTTACAGAGGCTTCAGGATGTGAGCCTAAGTGACTGCATCGCTGGCCAGTGAGGACCGCTCGCCTTCAAGCCTCCGGTGTGGCCGATTCCCCTGGAGAGCAGCCTCTGGGACCCGAGGCATCCAGGAGCCATCCCTTGCCATTTTGGAGGTTCCACGGGTATTAGGAGCTCTGTGTTCATGAGGAGGGATGGAGCCCTCATGAACACAGAGCTCCTAATACCACATCATAGTGCCTGCCTGAGGGGAAGGGGAGAGACAAGCAGCAGGGTAACAGGGCTGCGGTGTAGCTCTGCGGTAGAGATCTTGCCTCGCATGCACAAGGCCTTGGTTCCACCCCAGCACCGCAAGACAAACCAGCAAATCATACAGAAGCAGACTAATGAAGTTACACAGTGATAGATGCTATATAGGAAGGAAATAAAGTAGGTTGATGTGATGAGAGATGGGGCTCCTTTATAGGTATGTTCAGGAGAAGCCTCCCTGGGGTAGGGAGATGACCACTGAGCACAGATCAGCACAGCAAGCAAGGGGCCAGCAATGTGACACCTGGAGGGAAAATGGATCCTGGGCGGGGAAGCCAGGGTAAAGGCCTGGTGAAGCTGGTGGAGACTGGTCTCAGCTGGGAGGAGCCAAACCTGCCTGGCCCTTGGGCTGGAAGGCAGCTTTGGACACTGCTTTGAGTACCTTGGGAAACCAAAGAGGGCTTGAGCCAGAGGTGAGGTGCCTTATGCTACAGTTATTTGCATATTATAGGTACTTGGCAGTTTGCTGTCCCACTTCCTCCTGGGAAGATGCTACAACATAGTATGACATCTCATGGTCAAACACTGACCACTAATTCAAGGGTTTTAAAACACTACTGTGGGCTGGAACAATACCAGCCACATGACTCAGCAAGGGCACTTCTGGGTGTTTGTCCCAGAGAAACCAAAATGCGTGTCCACACAAAACCCACCCAGATTCTCCATAGTAGCTCTGTGCATAAGAGCCAGGATCTGGAAGTGACCCAAGTGCCCTGAGGTGAGTCACACTTAGCAGTGGAACAGCAAGAGCCAGGGGTCAGCTCCAAGGGGTGGATCAGTATGTCTGTGCTCTGACCCAACCCCACATGGGGGTTCTGACCCACAGTGGAAGTCTATTTGGCTCAGGGTCCTGGAACCAGAAGTCCAAGAGTACAGTGCTGGCAACTGGCGAGGGGCTGCGCCATCCCAGGGTGGGGGGCATGGAAGAGAGAGCACAGGGGAGGGAAAGGGGCTGCTCCCCCTTTACCCACCCCACAGCAGCCTGGGCCCCCCACCAGGAGGCTTCACCAACTCGTAATACCATCGCCATGGAATTAATTGTCACATGAGTGTTGGAGGGTACAGTCACACCTTAGCAGGTCTAAGGCACTGTGCTGTGTGGAAGAAGTCTCAGAAATTTATAGGCTTTCTGATTCCACGTGCACAGCCTCAAAATGACAAAAGGGGACTGGTGGAGAACACACAGTGGCTGTGGGCGTGGCTCAGGGCAGCTGGGTGGGCTCCGGAAGTGCAGGCAGGAGGGAGAGCTCTGTGCACGCAACACTCCGCTCTGTGTCTGCAACGTGGTGCGGTGACACGATAGAAGGGGACAAGAGGGCATGAAGCTCTCACATGTCCCTCCTATGCCCATTTCCTGGCTTGGACACTTTGGATGTGGAGAGCAGAGAGCACAGGGAGCCCTTTGCCTTCACAACTTCCTACCCATCTAATTCTACCAAAGAAAGAGAATGAACTGCCCCCACCAGCAAGCCTGGTAGGGTGAGGAACGCTTTAGCCTCTGAGCCAATGGTCTGCAACCTCTGGTTTCAGGGAACCAGGTGTTCTTCTTGACTTTTGCTGAAGTTTCCTCAGTTTCCCTGGGTCAAGGGCCAGTGACCAGGTGGGGGAGGTGAATGTGCCAAGTGAGGAGGTATCAGAAACATCCCATTGGGAAGCATGCTGTATTCGCTTTCTGCTGCTATGCAAACAAATTACCATTAACTACAGTTTCATCCCGATTTCCTGGGTCAGGGGCGTGTCAAGGCCTGACAAGGCTTCCTGCTCTGGCTCTCACTGGGCTGGAACCAGGTACTGGCCATGGCTGCACTCTCTCCTGAGGCTCCTTTCTCTTCCAAGGCACTGGCTGCTGATGGAACGTGCCTCCTCTCAGTGTATGATGAGAACCCTGCTTTTCTCCCTTTGTCCTTCCCTTCCTCCCTATTTTGAGACAGGGTCTTGGTAAGTTGCTGCTGCTGGCCTTGAACTCATGGTCCTCCTATCACAGCCTCCAGAGCTGCAAGGATTACAGGTGTGTACCACTGAGCCTAGTATCTTCCTAGGTATTGACTGGGGACCTCTCAGGTCCTAGAGGTTACCCTCTTGGTTTTGCCAAGGATGCATGATCTCACACTACGGCAGCCCCTTCCTCAGCCCGCTGGGGACTCCTCCATGATTCAACCCCACCATAAAATTACTATCCCACCACATCCACAGCTCCGGCCACACTCAAGGGAGGCTTTCTCTAGGTGTGTGCAACTGGGGTCACCTCAGCATAAGTCATGGACTGACAAACTTAGCCTGTAAAGGAGCAATTGGTAAACTTTCTCAGCTGGGTGACCATATTGGATCTTACTGAAGTCATTCAATGCTGCCATGAATTGGCTGTGTTCCAGTAAAAATTTATGGACATCGAAATAAGAATTCCATGTAATTTTCATGTCATGAAACACTATTCATCCTTTGATGTTTCTCAAACATTTACATTATATAAAAACCATTATTATTGGCTGTGGGCTGGATTTGGCCTGAGAGGGTCCTAAGTGTCCATGGGTTGAATGCAGACAATCTAAAACCTACCCCATATTGAGACCACAGATTACCCACCCTTTTTAACCTATCTGGATTTCTTCAGTGAGAATAATTCACATTCCCCAGTTTGCTGGGAAACAGAATACAGAAGGCAAAAGGGTGTACCTTGGCTCCTTCCATTTCTCCCATCCTGAAAGCTAAAAAAGTAAGACCAAGACCAAAGCATTTAAAGATTCTTCTCAGACAGTATAACCCCAAGGTCTAACTCCCGAAGAGTGAGAAAGTCGTCCTGCAGGATGGATTCTGCCAGCAAACCAACTTCTGTGGTTGGGAAGGAGGGTGATGGAGACACACGGCTTCCCTGTCAGGCACACTGTGTGGACCGAGGCAAGACTGGGGTTCTGGTGGACACCACAGCTGACCCTCTGCGGGCTGCACAGGCCTGTCGACTAACCCATCTACAGTTGGCAGCCAGACAAGGACGAGCAGGGAGTCTGTAGGCGAGATTAACAGACTGGACAAGCAAGAGAGTGGGTCACAAGAACATGCTAAGACATCCATATTTTAAGTATTATCAAGACCATATCAACTAATTTGGGAATCCTTGGTTGACTCATCTGTATCCCAAGACATAAAAAATACAATTTTTTTTGTTGTTGTTGTTACTAGGGATTAAACCTAGGAATGCTTTGCCACTGAGCTATGCCCCCAGTCCTTTTTGGTTTTTTGAGCCAGGGAATTGCTAAATTGCTGAGGCTAGCCTCAAACTTGTGATCCTCCTTCCTTGGTTCCCCAACTAGCTGGGATGATAGACATGTGCAACCATACCTGGCTTCTTCTACATTTTAAAAATCCAACTACAGACATATGTAATTGTTAGTTTGATAGGAAAAAATAGACAATAACTGTAATCTATGAGATGGAATAAACAAGAGGACTTCTGGTGGTAAGAGATGCAAATGATTTTAAAAGGCCTCCCTCTTGACTGAATTGTTTTTCTCATTTTAAACCCACAGAGTTGTCGTTTGCAATGTTATAAATCATTAAGGATCGGTTCTCTATGTTGCATTAACAGTACAGAGACAAGAACTTTTTCGACAATGACATTAGCATCTTCCTCCAGATTCCTGAGGCTTTGTCATCCCACTGTGCGCGCTTCCTAGAAAGCTCTCAGCCCTCCCACCACCTGTGGTCCAGAGGAAGTGGAAAGGCCAAAACAACTGCTGCCATGGCTACATGGGCCTCACCTCATTTTTTCTTTTAGTTAAAAAAAAAAAAGAAAAGAAAAAGAGCTGGGCACAGTGGCACACGCCTGTAATCCCAGCTGCTCAGGAGGCTGAGGCAGGAGGATGGCGAGTTCAAAGCCAGCCTCAGTAAAAAGTGAGGCACTACGCAAATCAGTGAGACCCTATCTCTAAATAAAATACAAAATACAGCTGGAGATATGGCTCAGTGGCCGAGTGCCCCCAAATTCAATTCTCATACCCCAAAAAAAAAAAAAAAAAAAAAAAGAGGAAAATGAAGATCTCACATGCAGGAATTCTTTCTCCAGAATAGTTTAATCGGTTTGGATACTGTCTGTCAACACTTGATTATTTTTCCTCTATTTTGACACACAAATCCATTCATTCAGACTCTTCTCCCCATATCTCATATATTGTGATATTATTGTGTGGATCTGCAGGCATCTCTGAGTTTTGCAGCTTGATGTTACCACCAGTTGCCATGGTGACTTTGAGATTCCGCACCTTGGACACAAACTTCACAAGGTCCATCTCAAGTTGGGTTAAGGTATGGAATGCATAGTCTTTGCTGGGGGAAGTATTTTGATGTTTCTTTAGTGGAGAGCGAAACTGGCAGCCTCGGAGGCCAGTAGAAGTCTGCTCCTGTCAAGAAAGATTTCTGGGGTGAATAATTCCATTGATTTTCTTGGCTTTGACAGTTGGGCTCATCTAAGAGAACAGGTCCCTTGTACTGCTCTAGTCTAGGCTATGGCAAATTGGCCACCTCTGGCCCACAACCTGTTTTTATAAAGTTTTATTGAAACACAGCTGTGCTCATTCTTTTGCATATTATTCATGACTAAATTGAGTAGTTACACAGAGACTATAAGACCCCCAAAACTGAAATGCTTTACCTCCTGGCCCCTCTCTCCTGGCTCCAGCTTTAGACAGTCTGGATAGAGTATCATGAAGTGCTGGGAGTGTCCAGGAGAGAACACGCCATATTTCTCTGCCACTCTCCTTCAACTGGAGAGCTGTTGGGGACCAGAGCTTACTACTTGACACATTTATAACTTTAGAACAGGCTTCTATTTAATTTACTTGGGATAATAACATTTCCACCAAGTCCCAAAATTTGTAATAAATCGAACATGGCAAAATTGTAAAAATCAGGAGAAAGTTAAGTCTGGCTTTGTGAATAATTTTTTTACCTGAAAAATACTGTAATTTCCTGAATCTATCCTTAATTTGAAAAAATTCACAGGAAAAATCATGAGCCATTAAACAGGTTATCAACTGTTCTGTCCCAATCTCTGTGGCTCTGGGGACCACTGTCTTCACTAAGAATGTCAGGAAGCAAATTTGCCAAATTTCCCAGGATCCAAGGTAGTTCCTCCCCATTCAAGTTCTAGATAGCTCAGCCGTCCTGACCCTACGGACTACAAGACCTGATTCTGTCCGCTGTTTCTGAGACGGAATCCGTGGAGCTGTTCTTACCTTATTCTTCTCACTATCTCCTCGAAACTTCAGTATTACATACAGCAAAACAACAAAAATAAGCCAGAGCCATTTGCTCCCAAGCCAGCCTTGGGTGTGCTCTGGTAGATTCTGTCTAATTCGGAAGTGCCCTCCGCAAGGCACCTTCCCCTGGGGTTCTTTGGCTTTGTCTCTCAGAGAAGAGAACATAAAGGCGTAGCCGCAGGAGAGGCACAGAGGCAAGAACAGGAACCATCTCAGCGTCCGCATGGTGAGCAGAGGTGATGGAGGAAGCTGCTCATGGTGGGTCTGTCTGCCCTGGCAACTGGGAGACTGGGGACCTAGTGCTGGCCGCTGGTGATGTCACAGAGGGCCTGAGCCAGGGCAGCCTTGGCCATTGTGATGCCTTGAGGCTGGGGATAAGGAGGCTCACAGTGGTAGCTGGAGAAGGACTTCAAGAAACTGGGGGGAGGGGAGGATTTCCAGTGAGAGGGTATGATGGGAAGTCACCTCCTTGCCAGAACATTCTTTCTGACTCTGGTGTTCAATGGGAGGGGCCATCATCATCTTGCTTTCATTTATTTGATTCTGACACTGTGGTGAACAGAGACACTGTGTTCCCATGGAGCCTGGAGTCCAGCGGGAAAGATGTTTGTCCACAGGCCGCACAAGGGGCCCCCCATGCATTTCATCTGTGGCCATTGTTCCAGAAATAAAGATTGGCCAGCATTTAAGTGGTAGAAGCAGCTTCACTTAAAAACCCCAAGTTTCGGGCTTCCTTTGAATATGGATGCTCTGGCCTCACAGGGCCTTGTTCTCATGGGCCCACTCTGCTCTGGCAGGGCAGGAACTGACCCTGCTGGTGTTCTCCCCTCAGTCCTCACCAGTCCCTGTTGCTTCATACGACTGACTGACCTGTCCAGGGGAATTCAGAGTATGACTTGGTAAAATTTTGACAAGAACAGAGAACTGTTAAGAGAACAGAAGGGGGAACTTAATGCAATTACTCAGGAAGACTTTCTCGAAGATGTGGGTAGAGCTCAAGAGACGCTGCTGAGGAGCCGGCTGGATACATGGGGAGGGGCTGACATTTGGCCTGTGTGAAGGCCCCAGGGTACGGACACAGCCTGGAATAAACCAAACCTCCCTGACCAGTGTTTGAAACCACAAGTTTTAAAAAATGAATGAACAAGAAGGCTGGTCACGGGGGCACAGGCTTGTACTTGTTCCCCTGGTCACCTATGTCACAATCATGCTAAGGAAGGACCTAGTTCACAGGCTGACTCCCAAACAGTGACTTCCTACTGAATACCAAGTCATTGGAGGTCCACTGGGCACCCTCCTGTGCTGCTGACTGCGTTGCACACTTGGGAGAACACAGAGGTCCCAAAGCCTCACCTGTAAAACCCAAGGGGAAAACAGCAGTGTCACATGCTACACCGATTCTCCACGTGCACCGCTGTCAGCTGAAGTGGTGGGGTCTCCTGCAGAGACTGTGTGTGCAGGAGGTGGAGAGGTGCAGGTCCCAGGGTTGCAGGAAAACAGGCCTCATGCTGCAGGCAATGTCCAATCTGACCGCTGTGGCTTGTGAATGTCCATCTGAGAAGCTGGCCCCAATGCTCCTAGCCTTGGGCCATGGAGTGTGCTGTGACCTGTCTGAAGGCTCAGCCTTGGCATGACACCATCCTACCCCACTGACCCCCGTCAGTGTCCTAAGGCTCCTGTGGGGAACAGCTGCAGCTGCTGAGGACAGCTGCTGAGTACTCCGGGGGTGCTGTGTCTGCACAGGGCCTGAACCGTGCCAAGCATGCCAACAAACACTGAGGCCTTGGTAGTGGTCAAGTGAGGCTGCCTGTGGGGCCAGTGGATTTCATTTACACCAACGACCCCTCACAACAGAGCTGCTCTGTTCCTGATTTTCATTACTTGCAAATCTTCATGGGAATTTGATGATAGGAATCCCCTAAACTCTTTTTTTCTACAATGTGTTCACAAGCTTGGTGCTTTTCCATAGCACAGGACCAAGAAAAAGCACGAAGCTCTGGGAAGGTCCCTCCAGGTCAAGAGGTGATGACAGGTTCGTGAGGCTGAGTGAGATTCGACTTTACATCTGGGAAGTAAAGGCTGCCCTGAAGAACCCCTCGCCCCCAGCCCCTCACCACTTCATTGGCAAGGTGGCTTGGGACCCAGCGGGTGGAGGAGCAGCCTCTGGTCCAGAAGCCAAAACCTGACGAGTCCTTGTCTGGGAAAGCTTCCAGCCTCTGCTGATTGTTCCTGTGGCAAGGACTCATCAGAGGCAGCGTGGTGAGTGACTTGGTCAGGAGGAACCATGTGCACTGAGCACTGCTGTCCAGGTGTGGTACCCACAGAGTGGGTGATGGTCACTGTGTCCCCTTCCAGAAGCTGAGACATCCACCCAGTGCTCCGCTGTTCAGGTGAGCCCGAGATCAACACCAGCTACTGGACTTCACCTTAGTTACTGCCTTGCTCACCTGCCTTGGTACAAGCTGGTGTCACACTGGACACTATGGAACTGGCACAGAATGCAGACAGCCTGCCCCCCCCTCACTCCCCTCACAAGAGGTGCAAAGGGAGCTGCCCTTGCTCTACACAGGCACACACTCTCAGGCCTCAGGGTAGTGACGCCTTTGCTAAACACCCAGGGCTGGAAAGGAATCCCCAAAATCCCTCCACACACACACACACACCTATGGACACCTCCTGGGCAAGTGGGGAAGGCAGGCCACGTAGCCCCCACACTGGCTGGAAGGCCACAGGCTGGAAGCTTTGAGATGCTCAAGGTTTGAGTAGAGGACACTGGGACTAGGTCACTGGGACTGGGAAAAACTGGACATAGTCAAAAGCTGGACACGATGCCAAATACAACGGATAGGTTAAGGCAAACTTAGGAAAATTAAAAAGGCCATCAAAATAAAAAATACCTCATGATGGCAAAAGCTGTTAATGAGTAGAATTTGACTAAAAGGACGATCAAGTTTTCTTTATAAGTTAAAATAGAGAAGAATAAATTGTGATAAAAAATAATTTAACCAAATATAATCTTTTTTTCTTTTGGTACCAGGGACTGAATTCAGGGGCACTTGACCACTAAGCCGCATCCCCAGCCCTATTTTATATTTTATTTAGAGACAGAATCTCATTGAGGTGCTTAGCACTTTACTGTTACTGAGACTGGCTATGAACTTGCGATCCTGTCTCAGCCTCCAGAGCTGCTGGGATTGTAGGTGTGCGCCAACACACTTGGCTAAAAGTAACTAATTTTTATGAGAATAATTAAACAAAACAAAACCCTGAAAGATGGTTTAACTGGGGTGTATATAATACTGATCAAGGAAATAAAATGGCCAATTCATATTTATTCCAGAAAAGTTCACAATAAAAATTCCCTTTCCCTTTAGTTGCTGGAAAATGATGTAATCCTGATTAAAATGCTTCTCTGGTAACAGTGTAAATATGCTCCTTGGGGCCAAGTCCTCCCATCACTGTGGGGCAGATAAGGGCACAGCTCGGGGCGGAGGCTCTGGGCCCTATTCCCAGCGCTGCAGATACAGTAGAACAAAGAGAACCTTGGGGCCTTCCTGGTGTCGAGGACCCACAGACGGCACTGAGCTCAGGAACTCGGACTCTGCACTGACAGCCTCATGGGAGTGGAGATATGCTGATGTGTGATATCGACACAGCACAGAAGGGTGGGATACACCTTCTCACCTTCTGCTGAGGGCGAGGACAGTGGAATTCCTGGGACCCCAATGCCTCACAAAAACACTAGGAGAAGGGAGAGCAGCAAGAAAGCACAGACCAGGGAAAGCAAAGGCAGGCGTGCTTTATTCTGCACCAAAGCTTTCAGAACTCAACTAATCTCTGCTAGGTCCAAAATGATGAGAGAAGACTCTCCTAATGCCAGACAGCAGGGCCCCGGCTTCTTCCAGGGCTGGAGTGAGGAATGGTTTCCTTCAAAGGCTCCTGCTGCCAGACTGTGTTTGAATTCACCTAAGGTGATTTCACTTGCTTACTTAATTGACTGTCAGCAGCAAAACAATAAAATTTTAGTCAAAATAAGTAGCCACGCACAAGAGCCTTCCATTATTGCAAGCTTACAAAGTACAACCCACAACGGCCTGGCCGTGGAAAGGGCCACACCCGCTGCAGGCAGAGGCAGGTGTGAATGCGGGCTGGGGAGAGGCTGCCAGACACTCTGCAAGCCCCTGGCCCTCCCTAGGACCCTCACAGCAAGAGTGACCACAGTCTTAAAGGTTGGTGAGGACAACTTTATGACACCATCTAAACCGAATACACTAGAGACAACACAGTCCCCAGGACCACACAGAGGAGCCTAGGCTGGGGAAGAAGCCTGAGCTGGGCTTCAGAAGCAGTAGGACGTGTGGGTGACCCAGTGTGCTGACTCCTCCTTGGAGCGTTTGGCAGAGCTGTGAGTTGTGAAAAGGGACTTGTAGGTTTCGGATTCTTCGCTGTCGGCGATGGATCTCTTCACGGCCCCACAGGGAGGCTTCCCGGCTTTCCCATTAGTTGCTAGAAAAACGAAAAGCCAAAACCTTTCATACTGGGACTACAGGTCACTCCAACATGGCATTCCCACAAGGGCACAAGTCAGCTGCTTCTCCCTGGACACTTTCCTGCTGCTTTCTGGAAGGAATGCTGAAATATATACCCTTTATGTTTTGTGGTGATGGGGATCAAACCCAGGGCCTCAAGTGTTGGGGCAAGCACTCTACACGGAAACACATCCCCGCTGCCACCTCCTAAAAACCACAGCTCCCAGCACATAAGATCCTGGTAATAGCACCCTGCTGTGCCTCATGCTCTGCTCCCGCCCATGAATGGCAAGGATGGACTGGTCTTCAGAAGGTGAATGCTTCATGGCGGGGAGGACACAGAAGTACTGGATGGAAACTGGAGTGGTCTGTCCCAGGCCAGGCTACTACCTCACATCAAAGCCAGGATGGGAAATGCTGACCACTGTGCACTTACACAACACAATTAAATTAGGCCTCCTTCTATCTGATCAGTCTGTGCTTTCCTTCTAGTAAAATAAATGCTATTCTCTGGAGTTGAAGACAGGAGCTCCAAGAGAAGCTGACTCTGGCCAACAAGCAGGTGGAGAGAAAAGACTCTTGAGTGCTGTGTGGATCCCATAAAAATGCCCACTACAGAGAGCAGACACCTCCCGTCAGTGCCCATGCTTTTGCACATGACAGTCTCCACGGTAGGTCTGAGTCCAGTTCTGGGCAGCACCATGTGCTCACTGAGCAGGAAAGCACAATTTCCTTTTCCGGGCCCTTTAATCTCGACAGGGCTCCCAGTCAGAGGTATGCTGACAATTCAGAGTTTCCCTCAGAAGCTCAATGAACTACTGACAGACACAACTTGGGAAATGCTTCAGTTTTCTCCTGTGCCCAGTCCAATGAAGTGAACATGCCCTTGGAGTCCCTAGCTCTCCATGAGCTCAGGCTCATCTCAGCAGGACTCACCTGTACTTCTGGGTGCTGAGACGGCTTTCTTCTCTCTAGTATCAGGACCCAGTTCCTCAGGCTTGCCTGTCTTCACCCTTGATGGCCCTGGGCATTCTGTAAAATTTAAAAAACAGAAGAAGTAAGACCAAAGCAAACCAAAGCACGAACTTATTTGGGACATGGCCCTGCAGTTTTATTTTGCTAAAATATCCCCTCTTCTAGCATCTTACCTTCACTGACTTCTGGTTTGGAAACAGACTCTGCCGCCTTGGGCTTCTTTGTTTTCTGTAAGAAGAAAGAAGTTGCTGGAGGACCTTCCCAGGTTCAGTGCACTGCTGCAGTAGTGTGGGGCTCACTGTCACGGGCTGGTGCACAGTATAAGGCAGGTCCTCACTCCCGAGACTGACCACATAAACTCTAACCCTTAGGTCTCCACAGGCATCTGCAGTGGTGCACTGGAGCTTCACAGACACGTCTACCTGCACAGCCCTTGTTCAGTTTCATATTTACATTCCAAAAATTACATTCTCAAAAATTTTAAATGAAGATGACGGATTTCAGTTATAAGAGGCAATGTTAACAGTGACTACTGTATACGAAAGAGCAGTTAAGCTAGTAACACAAACTACAGGCAGCTCTGTGAGGTCTAGCCAGCAAAGCGGGTGCTAAATTCCTCACATTCCCTCATTTCCAAAGTTGTCAAGCTGCTATGGTATTTTTTCATCTGGCTTTAAGACCTAGAGGCTTATGCTAAACATTTTAGCAAATTATCCTAAACTCTGGATTACTGTTGTTAATTTTAGGCACTAGAAGTTTGTTACTCACTATAGTTACTTTGGTCATTAACAACAAAAAGAAATGAACAAATCACTCTAAAATTACACAGCTGTGTTCACTGTGATGCAACTGCAGAAATGATAAACACGACTAGGTCCAATTTACTTTAAAATGTTATTTTCCCAAGTATCCAAAAGGTGGCGCTAAAGACACACCCAGCCTATTTATTTCAGAAGGCCTCTCTATCTAGCAAACACTGAAGAAAGACTTCTCAATGGCCCTGAACCTGTAACATACATGCAATATGACTTAGAAGATTGAACAGAACACAAACCCCTGCTCATTTCACACATGCAATGCATGTATGCCTATCTGTGAAGGCTGACAGTCCTTCAAAAACCAGAGACAACTGTACAGCTGAGTTATTTGAAAAGCAATAAGGAGGTATAGAATAAATATTGTGTCCTGTTTCCAGGTGCAAGTTTATTTGGGAAATATTTTGTATCCTGGTAGCAGTATCTAAGGATTCACAGGAGCTCCAGTGAGTATTTTGCAGAGAGGGGCATGTCAATTCCACCGGGCTTTGAGCAACTTGGCAGGAAGCCTGTGACAGAAACTCAAGTAAAACAATCAAAGACGATATGAAAATCTCTAGTAGCTTCCTTTAAAATAAAAATTTCCCTTAAAAAAAAAACTGATCAAAGGCAGCAATGAAGAACAGGCAGATCCCTTTTGATAAGTGTTCTTTGTTGAACATGTCTCAGACTTTTCTTTCTTTTTGCTCTTATGATAATAAATCAGAGTAATTTAGACCACTAACTTAGAATTCTCTCTCTCTTTCTCTCTCTCTCTCTCTCTCACACACACACACACACTTGATTTTTAACCTTAACGCAGCACTTAAATGACTAAGCACTCTCTCAGTATTTCTCTGGAGTGCTACATTAATATTATAAAACAGCTCCAGACTGTTCTATCAGCATTTGATTATAAAGTTTGAGCACAATTCTTTGTCCTATAGAATCACTTAGCTGGTCCCTAAGAGTGATAAAATGATCAAAGAAGGAAGTGCCAGTGGATCTGGATCTTTATAAATTCCAGGTCCATGTTAAGAATAATAATGTGCCCAACTTTACCAGCTTTTTTGAGCTTAACAACCCTGAATTATGTCATTCCAGGATGAGAGGCTCCTGTCTTGTCTTCTGAGACCAAATAAACACAAAAAGCAAAAAATGAGTCTCTGAAAATTCTTTCCTAATCCCATTACTCTCACCTACTGATCGATGCAGGTGCACTTAAAGTTGGTTCTTGTCCCCATATGTCTTCAGGATACGGACACTGATTTTCTAATACTTCCAGCATCTTCTGCCTTAGTTCTCATCACATAAAGTTTGCTCCTATGTTTACCCTGAGCCTAACTTTTCCATAAAGAACAAAAAACTTACCACTTACAAAAGCCCTGCAATACACAACTGACATCTGTAAATAACAAATCATAAAGTGTACAGCTGGACTCAGTCGAGGGCACACACGCTGGATGATCTCTTGACTGACAAACTGCTGAGCTTGCTCATTATGGTCTATCATTAAGAAATACTCCTACTGCTTCTGGAATGTGGTTCCGAACCTGAGACTACAAAGCAAGGCCCCACCACTGCACATCCACCAGGACTGTCATCACCAGTGCTGTGTCCATAGGCTCTCTATGGAGAGTAGAAGCCCCACTCACCACAATTCCCCCAGGGAGGGCTCAGGAAGGTGTGGGAGATGGCTCAAGCTTCAGGAAGACTACTTAGCTCCTTGCTACTCCTTGGTCCTGGAGGACTACATCCAGTGGCCTGGGTGGGGGAGACATAACAGGCTCCCAGGGTCTCCCCCCCACCCCAAGCCTGTTGAAACTTGGCCTGCAGGGAACTCCTATTCCCATTCAAATCTGGGAGGCAGGGGACCTTCAGATTTTCTGGGTTGACGATGACGTTCCTTTGTTTTTCAAGTTATAAGATTTTTAAATCAATTGACTGTGACAGCAAATGCAGTTACTGTCCTTCTCCAAGGGCTCATGAGGGCTACGCTCTCTTGTAAGCATTTATAGACATGATCGTCTGACCCTTCTAATCCTCCTGACAACCCCATGTCAGGTGCAGGTTTTGTCACCACCCCTACTTCACTGATGACTGAAGCTGAGCATGGACAAACAGAAGCACTGTGGTTGGGCCGCGACTGGACAGCTTCTAGAGCCCAAGCCCTCCAGGACTGTAAGAATCCCCTCTCACACCACACACCCCTAGCAGCTGTGGAAAGGCAGCCAGAAGTTTGCAATGGACTCTGGCATGGAGAAGAAGGCAGGGCAGACCCTGAAGGACCAACTTCTACCCCGAGACTCTCAGAAAGGGAGGAAGGAAGCCAAGCCTGTTTCACTACCTTCTCCATCTTCGCTCGCAGTCTTCTCTCCTCCATCCTTTTCTTCAGCATTTCCACATCCTCCTTGGTGCCATTGAGCACAATGACATCATCCTCCTGGAAGGCAGCCCCGCACTGGGGAGGGAGAGAGAGAAGACAGAGTTGGTCACAGAAGGGAAGCCACTCTCAGCCCCAAGCGTCAGCTTCCAGCCTTTGCAAGGCTCCTATCATGACTCTGCCTGCATCTCAGCTTCACCAGATTTCGGGTCAAAGCCCTGGTCTAGGAGATCTGGTGCCCAAAAGAGTTCTGACTTAGTAGCCTGAGAGGGGTGCCCCAAAAAGGCCTACCCACAAGGCCTCTGAGATCTGGATTCTGGGAGGGCTACTGCCAATTCTTAACTGGTAAGGTGGCACATGGTGCCAGCCTTTCTATAAAATGTGGTTTACACTGAACATCTGCTTTCCTTCTGGGAGTCTAGAAGTTTGGTACATGCTAGGCAGAGGGTACGTAATCAGGCCACAGCAAAACCCCTGGGTTACTGGGCTCTCTAACAGGCTTCCCAGGGAGATATGTCACCCGAATGCTGCTGCATGGCACTGCTGGGGCAGTTGGCTCTGTGAGACCCTTCCAGGCAGGGAGAGAGCACAAGGAAGCTTCACATGAACTCTTCCAGACTCCACCACCTGTCTCGTCCCTTAACATCCCACCATGTATCCTTACTGCATTACTGCACTAGGTCTTAGCTGAGTGACCACTATATGCTAACTCCTGTCAGTCATTCTAGAAAATTCCAAGTATAGGGATGCTCTTGGGGACCTCAGATATACACTGGCAGAACAGAACTGTGAGCAGAATCTAGACCACCTGACAGTGCCCTGTTGTGTCCACCCTCAGTTCTGTTGGTGAGTGAGCCACCTCCCAGGTCATGTGTGAGCATTCTGTGACCTGCAAGGTCCCGTTACTCTGCCTCCGTCTGTTCCACGCACTAATCAGATCTGAAGCCCTGGTCTGTCCATACTGTCTACACTGCTGTTCTCACTGCAGTGGCCCAGCACTGAACCTGCAGCCCGACACAGTTGGGACCTTGTACACCTGGGCTGGGGCAGGAAAAAGAAGAAATCATGAGAACAAAAGGGGAGACTCTGCCACCCACATTTGGAATTGAGGTTTCTGACTGATCTGCCCAGATAAGGTTACTCTTCCACCTCCCTCGGCCTCAGTTTCTCAGCTGTAAAGAGGAATGGTTTGGCCCAAAGGCAGTGCTCCCCAACTGGAGGAAGTTCTGCTCCTCAGGGATGCTCAGTACTGTCTGGAGATATTTCTGGAGGTCACATCTGGGGTGCAGGTGCTTTTGGCATCTTTTGGGTAAAGGGCTGGTACACTGGTAAACATCCTACTATACAAAGGACAGTCCTCACCACTGAGGCACCTAGTCCAAAATGCCACTCATGCTGAAGCTGAGAAACTCTGGGCTAGGGTCTAAATACCTAAATGCAACAGACATTTTTAAAAGAATAGGAATTTATAGGAAAACTTGTTCATCACTAGGGTAAGAAATGTCACCTAGAGCAAGAAAAAGGCAGAAGCTATAAAGGTTAACAACTTTTATTATATAAAAATGTCAATCTGGGGCTGGGGTTGTAGCTCAGTGGTAGAGCCGCTTGCCTAGCATTTGTTGAGGCCCTGGATTTGATCCTCAACACTACATAAAGAAAAGTAAATAAGATAAAGGTACTATATCCATCTACAACTACAAGAAATATTTTTTTATAAAATTACAACTTAAATGACAAAGTCACAATACACGAAATAAAATATAAGCCAAAAGCTAAGAGAAAATACTTGCAGCAGATACGACATTCAAAGGATAAATTTACAGAACACAATCATGTTTACATAAGAACCCTTTATAAAATCCTCCTGGACAGCATCCTCTAAAAAAAGGCAACTTCACAGAAAGGCTCTGAACAGCCAAGCCATGGCCGCTGAGCACATTTTCTTGTGACCCTGCCACTCTCAACTCTGAAAACACAAACTAGAGGATGGTGGCAGTGTCCCGCTGGGATGTTCACAGTTTCCTGTGTCCGTATCTGCACAAGCACACTCTGGAAATGATCTAGCATGTCACCAGATGAGCCGATAAGAAACTGGCATCTGAACAAGACAGAACACTTTTTAACCCTCAAAGAGACCTGCCATCTGACAGCACGGGCAACCCTGGAGGGCAGTGTGCCAAGAGAAACAAGCCAGACAAACAGAGGACCACTGCATGACCTCACTGACATGAGGGACCTAAAAGCTGAGGACACAGGAACATGGTAGAACAATGGCTACCAGGTATAGTGGCGGGTAGGGGTATGCTGGTAAAAGGACAAACGGGCAGTGATATAGGATGGCAGGTCTAGAGAGCTAGTGTAGCCTGAGGACCAGTTGTCAATGTCATGTTGTACACTGGAAGCTGCTCAGATGCCACAACTCTTATCCTCTCCACACAGATAATTAAGTAAGAAGCTGGAAATGTTCACTTGCTTGACCACTGTAATCATCTCACCACGGACATGTAGTCATCATCTCACACATACATCGAAACATCTTTTTGTACACTTTACACATGTATAATAAAAAAAATAAGCCTCATTTTGAAAGCACAGCTTTCTCATTATTAACTGAAGCAGTGACACCCTAGGCTGAGTCTCGCTATCCCCTGATGCTTGAGAAATGACTGGTACAGTGAGGGTTCCAGTCACTCATTACATTACAAAACTATTTGCTTTTACTGCAATGGGAAGTGTACCATAAAAAAAGTTTATAGTTTTATTTTACTTATTTCGCCCTGTAAGAGAGCTGGACACCATGCTAAATAAGACATGGTCTCAACCCTCAATGGAAGCAGGGTGGGATCTCCTAAAAATACCGAGTGAAAGAGAAGTGAGCTCTCTCTTCCCACCCACCCTATCTAGAAACACGAACCGTTCTTCCCTATCTTACTCTGTAGCTTTCCAACTTGTAGAACATTCTGGGTCTTCAATGTTTTTCCATCTCCGTGATTTTTTTTTTACAGGGTAGGGGGGCAAAAATCATGTTTCACTTCTTAATTCCAGGTATTGTGACTAGGACATAGAATGCTGAGTAAGCTCTGGAGAAGAAGGCTTGGCCAGCATTTACATTTCCTATCAAACATGCCTTTCTAAAAAAGATAAAAATATAATTTAACAAAGTTCACATAAAGTGCACAGGTCAATAGCATCTGGAGTTATTTACAGTTGTGCAACCATCACATAATCTAATTTTAGAATACTTTCACACATCCATCAGCACGCATGGTCTCCGCCCTACTTCAGTCATAGGCAGCCAGCCACTAATCCACTTTGTCTCTACGGATTTGTTTCTCCTGGACATTTCATATGAATGGATCACACAGTATATGAGTCTTTGTTCTGTGTGTGAACGGCTGCATTCATCAAGTACGATGTTTTCCAGGGTCTTCTATGTCGTAGCAAGTATCAGAACTACATTTCTTTATATTCCACCCACTAAATTTAACAGCTAGCAGACATCCGAGTTGCTCCCACTTTGGCTCTTATGAATAATACTACTGAGAACATTCACGTGCAAGTCTACATGTAAACATACATTTTCACTTCTGTTGGGAAACCCCTGGGAGTAGAATCACTGGGTCATATGTGGACTTCTTGCTCAATCCTGGAGGAAGTGTCTCTCCTCCAAAGACAAACTGCCAAAGCTGCTGATCATTTTACATGCTCCTGAGCAATGCACAGGGATTCCTTTTCCCCACATCCTTCCCAACATTGCTTACTGTCAATTATAACATCCTAAATGGTGTGAATGCATTTTTTGTTTGGTTTGGTTTTGGGGTGCTGGGGATTAACCACTGAGCCACATCCCCAGCCTTTTTTATTTTGGGACAAGGTCTCACCAAATTGGATAGGGCCTCACTAAATCACTGAGGCTGGCTTTGAACTTGTGGTCCTCCTGCCTCAGCCTTCTGAGCTGCTGGGATTAAAGGTGTGCACCACCATACCTGGCCTCGCTCATTGTTTTTTAATCTGCATTTCACCTAAAACCAGTGATGCTGTGCATCTTTTCATAAGCTTATTGGCCAGTTATATCTTCTTCAGAGAAATGTCTTATTTAAATCTTTTGCCAATTTCTTAATTGTGTCATTTGTTTCTTTAATGTTGAGTTGTTCTCTATATATTCTGGATGAGTTCTGTCTTAGTCCACTTGGACTAGTGTAACAAAATCATTTACACTGGGTAATTCATAAACACAGAAATTTCTTGCTCACAGTTCTAGAGGCTGGAAAGTCCAAGATCAGGCAAAAGCAGATTCGGCATCTACAGGTGAGGGCCCATTCCTCATGAATGGAGCCTCACATGCCTACAGGGGAAGCAGCTCTGTCAGGCCTCTTTTATAAGGGTCTTAACCCATGTAGGAGGGCTTCATCACCTCCCAAAATCTGACCTCTTAGTAGTACTCTTGCACTGGAGATTAGACTTCAGCATATGAACTGGGTGTATGGGGGGGTACAAGTGTTCAGGCCACAGCAGGTCCCTGATCAGATACAACATTTACAAATGCTCTTTCCCTTCCTGTGGGCTGATCTTTCACTTTCTGGTTGATGTTCTTTGAAGCACAAAAGTTTTAGATGTGGAATAGCCGAGGTTACCAATTTTCACTTTTACCACTATGCTTTTGGTCTTGTACTTAATAAATCATTGCCCAACCCAAGATCATGAAAATCTGCTCTTGTGTTTTCCCTAAGAGGTCAATCATTTAGCTCAGATGTTTAGATCTGTGATCCTCTTTGATTCCATCTTAATGCCTGACATAAGGAGGAGTCACATGTGGGCATCCAGTTACTCTTGCACCATTTACTGAAAAGATTACTCTTCCTTCCCTTGAGTTGTCTTGGCCCCTTAGTAGAAAATCAATTAACCATAAATGTGAAAGTTAATTTCTGGGCCAATTTTATTCCACTGATTTATCCATTGAATGGATAAGCCAACAAAATTTTTCCTGGTATTTCTAAAGAGCCATTTGATAATATTATAATCATAGATATTAAAAACATACCAAGTAAAGTCTATTACTAACCAAAATGTCCAGTTACTCCGTCAGCCAGTATCTTTGAAAAAAATCCAGGCAGGCACCTTATGATCAAGAGGAAAGGTACTTCTGTGCTATCTGTAGGCGAGTGAACAGTGCCTCCAGCAGGCCTCCTTGTGGCCATCACAGGAGACATGCTAAGTCCATGACCTCCTTTCTAGAAAGCAATCTCCACACAAAAAGAGATGTGGAGGCACTCTTAAAGTTGTCAAAGATTTGGTTAGCACCTCTCAACACATAAAAGACAGCAATCAATGTTTGCTGGCCCTCTTCTGCTTTAACTTAGCTGAATTATTCATTGTGGTTCTTATCTTTAAAAGTGATTATTTTGGGCCAACATCAGCTCCTTTTCTGGAGTTTGTCTGAAAAGTTTTTCATGACTGAAGATACTTTCCCTTGACCCACAAATCCCTAAGGCTGGTGCCACAGAGAAATTGTTTGAGTAATTTAAGGAGATCCCAACTAGATGTTTGATTGGGACGCTTCTGAAGATAAGTGGCTTGTGTTCAGGTGCTCCAGGAGGCCAGGCCCAGGGAGGAGGACCCCTGGGAAGTCCCAGGCTAGGGGAGATTCAGATAAGAGAGTTCCTTGGGGGAGGAGCATGTCTTTTCCTTGGAGAAGGATTGAAAATGAATCACAGGGATGGAATCAGGTGGAAGAGAAGGCCTAGTGGGGCCTGGAGTTGCGGCTCTGACGTCAGCAACCCTCCTGAGGGCAGAGTCAAAAGGGGAGAGGAGGCAGGTGACCATCCAGCTAGTGCCTCCCTGCCTCCCCTCCAGGATAACTGCTGCAGTTTCTTTGTGGAGTCTTGCTGCCCCTCTTTCCTATGGTGTTGAGGGTCAACAGACTCTCTCCTCTGGAAATGACGGATTATATGCTGTGGATCATATTCTGCACACAACTTGACCCTGAGTTACTGTATTTTCAAAGCTGAATAAGCCATTCACAATAAAAAGTCAGAAATCATTCACATAAAAAAGCAAGATATCTTGCTTGTTCTCTCAAAAATTCACACTCAGAGACCTTGGTTGCTTGGACTTGAGTAGGAACATTCCCTTGGGAATTGCTCCAGGACCTATCACTTGTCCTGATTTCATGCCTGAACTTGGGAATTCAAGTGCAGTGGCTTATCCCCAAAAGGCAAGTGACACAAGGGCAGGGAGCAGGTTTTCACCCACCATGCCAAGGGGGGGGCTCTTCTCTAGAGTGACCCTTTGCCTTCAGTCTAGAAAGAAGGTAGGGGCTGCTGCAATGGTGCAGTTGGTCCAAAAGGACTGACCCTTTCCCTCTGACCTATATTATTCAACTATTGCTGAAATTGTAAATTCATTTAAAACCTTTGGTTCCTTTTATTACTGTGACTTAGATGTGCCTGAATTGAGGGAAATGATTAAACATGTGAGGCAAGCACTCTACCCCTGAACTATCTCCTGGCTCTTAACACATTCTAAGAGAGGAAGGGTATATAGTTAGTCTGACAATGTACAAAATGCTTACCACACATCAAAGAAAAAGCAGACTAGTAACTTTACATTTATATGCTCCAGATATTAATTTTTTAAAGTTCTTTTAAAAATCCAGTTTGAAAATGCCAAGAGGAATGAGCTGTAGACTTAGGAGTATCAGGCTAATATACCTATGTATCTACATCAACTTAAGCAAATGGAACAGTGGTTTCCCAATCTTTATCCTTACGAACATTATGTGTAACAAGGAGCTGATTGCATATGTCTGACCTAAGGATTTCACTTCTGTGACAGTTATTCTCTGATTCAGAACCTAGTTTGTTCCCACACAGGACTTCACGGCATGCAGTAAATGGATGATGCCTGCAAGCCTCTGCATTCTGGAAAACAGTGTCTTTTCTCCATTATGCGGCAAGCTCCATTTGGGAGCCATTTTATCTTTTTGCTAAACGAAAGAATGAGAATAGTCTAAAGAAATATTTCAGTCCAGGAATGAAAAGTAACAAAATTTTAAAGCCAAACAGTTCCCCATAAGTTTACAAAAAATTCACACTCCCTACTCTGAGCACATCAATCACACCACACGGTTTGAGAAAAACAAAAACCAAATTTTATATTAATCTGAATGGCCAAAGAGACAGCTCATTTTGGGCTTTAAAAAATAAAAAACAAAAAACCCCCACTGCATTCATATTGCTTTTTGTTAATTACACACAAGCCATCTGTCCATTTTATCTCTCATGGCTTTCATTTTTCAAATTTCATTTTAATCAATCTGTATAAAAATTTATATATGAACCCATTTATTCCTCATCCATCTCCTCGGGTTCTTCTTGGGTCAGTGCTTTCCTGAGAACCACAAGGCAACTCTCTCCATCGTGTCCTCAGTTGTTCCTGCCATTTCTCTTTGGCTTAGAATGACCTCCTCCTTTCTGGTAGAGCAGTGAGAATCAGGTAGAATCCAGCCCAGTCCCCTCCCTCCAGGAATGGCCAGTATGTACATAACTACTGGTCCAGTTCAGCAGCATCCATAGAAGAAACTTCAAGCACACATTCAGGTACTGGGGACAGTCATAGCAAGACTTCACAAGCTGGCAGGGTAGCCTTTCCATACATAATATGAGCTTTACTTGGTGAATCTTATTTATTTTTATTTTTTGTACTGGGGATAGAATTCAGGGGTCTTCTACCACTGAGCTACATCCTAGCCCTTTTTATTTTTTACTTGAGACGGTCTTGCTAAGAAGTTGCCAAGGCTGGTCTTGAATTTGAGATCCTCCTGCCTGAGCCTCCCAAGCTGCTGGGATTACAGGTGTGCACTACTACACTTGGTTTCACTTTGTGAATCTTGTTAGGTAAAAAAATGAGAACCTCAACTCATGGAAGATGAGCGTTTCCACAGGAGCATGGAGCACACTGGCTCACTACGGAAAGGCTGCATGAATGCCGCAACACCTTTAGTTACGCAGATCGGGTCCTATCTGCTCAGTTAAGGTCTTTCCATGGCATCCTCAGATCCACTCTACAGAAAAGTAGCATATGCACCAGTCACTCCACCAGCAGTGGGGACAATGTGGGCTCATGTGACTCAACTACCCAGGCCGGTGTCCAGACACATATGAGGAGATGACAAATCTCCACAGTATGACTTTTTTTCCTTCTTTTTTCTTTGTCCTCAGTACTAGGACGGAACTGAAGGCCAGGTATATGCCAGGTGAGTGCTCTGGCACAAAGCTACCCGGGTTCCCTGATGATGTGACTGACGTCCCTTGGCATCACCATTCTTAGTAGATCTGTCTACAGTGAACCTAAAGAGTTCATGAAAAACTCTTTAGAACCTGAGGAGGAAAGGACGTTAAGAGGACAGGAGCCCAAAGGTGGAGGGGAGAGCAGAGCCAACCAAGGAGAGCAGGCAGGACCCGCCCACATTGCTGGGGGAGCTAGAGAGGACAGGGTGCTCAAGGATCACCTCGCTCCCGGAGATGGTGCCTGTAAGCAACACTGGAGCCCCATGCTTCAGCTGGATAGTATTCAGGAAGATGTGAGATTTTTAAATGACTTTATTCATCACTCTAATGAAAAGGGGTCAGATTAGTAACTAAATTTTTGCCTCCTATTTTTAAAAGCATTTAACACATCTGACCCATGAATGAATGCCAGGATCTCACCTAACAGTTTCCAGAATGCAAGCTTGCCCTGCTGCCCTTCATCAGAGCAGGGTCTTCTCTTACCTGGTTTTGTTTTTTCAGCAGGTGACCCAGTCTTGAAGAAATGGAGAAGCAAGAACAACAACTATTTTTCCATCTACATGACAGAATCAATGAGAATACAACTCTCTGGGGATGCAAAGGCAGCACGGCCTGCCAGGCAACTCCAGAGCGGGAGCCACTGCTCAGGAAGCCACAGGGAGGAGAAGAGGTGGCGGCGGCCCTGCCAGGATCCCCACTTCGCAGAAGGCAGCAGCATCTTCTGGTGAGTGTCTTTAACTTTGCAGATCCAGGAGTGTACAGGTTAAGCGTAATTTACCTCTGAAGTAAAAGTGTGTTTTTCTTCATTCCCTTTATGGCTTTAAATAAAAGACTAGACTTTGACTAACATTTCAAATGCAGATTTGTGGGCATCTTTTGAAAAACAGTCTTACTTTTTGTTTAAGCCAAAGAAAATAAAAGTGGAATATTTTCACAGTATGAGATCAACTAGATTTTTAAATTTAAAATGCCACCACCTGTTAATTCCTTACAGGGAGGTAATAACTAAGTCAACCTCCAGGCCATGTCCAAATCTTCAGTTCTCATTTTGTGCCAGTAATGAAAACAGAATGTTTTATTGGTTGTGGTCATTCTGAGTGGATATCCTAAAATGAAGTTTTCTTCTTTACATCAAAATGGCTTACAAAAGTTTACACATGTCAAAGGAGCAAGCTTGCTGTGATTAAGACTTCCATTTTCCTGGATAGCTGAACAGTTTTTGATTTCAAAACAAGCCCAACTAACACAGTAAACCCAAATGGCTCAAGGAAAAGTGTTCCTGTCCAGGGTGCTCTGTACATTATTCTGAGCCTAAAAATGACAAAAGTAACAGACAACAGATTTTCACTGCTGTGGCCCTGGCCACTTCAGACAGGCACAGTGAATGGAGAGAGATCCAGGCTCTGGTGGTCAGGGACACAGACCTCCAGGGAATGAGAGCTGATAAGAGGACCGGGCTGGCGAGCGCTGAGCAACTGCTGGGGCCAGGCAGGCTCAGCATGGCACCACTCCGGCACTCCTGCGCTCACCCAGCACGCTTAGGAGGCTGCCGTCAAAGCCCATATTCCCAGTCTCCAAGCCAAATATCAGGTTCTCAATAAGGTAAATGTGATAATGAGCATTGATGGTTTTTTTTCTTTAAATAAAGATCTGAAAAACTTTTGAGTATTAGATAAATTGTTTCTGCTGATTAAACTTATATTAATGTCTTAAACCAATAATATTTTAGAATATATGACAAGATACTTTAAGTTCATCTTGAAAGATGCCCATCTATTATACATATTTACTTGCTGGAATTACCTTTAAAAGAAAAGACTAAAGAAAAACAAAGTCTAAAAAATTCAGCATAAAAGTGAGTGCTTATGAAGAGCCAGTACCAACCCTCACAACAGGCCTTCCCAACAAATTAAATCTCATGTCAACAAATTTGGAATGCCTGCTCTAAAACAACGGCCCTGGGGTGACTCATGGCACCAAACCCACTACTGAGGCTTGCTGGGAGTGGGGAGGGAGAGCACAGAATGAACATGGACGGTAGGTAAAATGTTCTGAAACGATTCCTGGGAAGTATACTGTGCTTAGACAAAAACACAAGATGCAGGACAATTCCACTGAGAACTATAATGAAATTATTCCTGTAACTGATCAGAATTCAGCACTGGATAAAGGGGGAAAGTCACGCTCTACCTTTGCTCCACCTTTAAGCCACTGTAGCCATGGCTTTGATCCCTGTCTCATGGCTGCATTCCGCAGTGTTTCCTGACTGGCATGGCTTCAGTCCACTGTGTAAGCTTCATGTTATTTGGTATCTAGAAGCTATTTAATTCTACATGTGTTACAATACTGTAACAATGCTCCTGTTCAAAGGCTGCAGCTATGGGGTACCAAAGATTACTAAAGCACACATGGACTAAGAAAGACAACCTAAGGAAAGGCAGTATGTGGCAAAAGCCTCAATGTGATCTCACATGCCCAAGAATTTAGAAGCCATGTGGGATTTAATAAAGCCCAGGAACAGGACATGGACTGGTAAAAATGCCCAGGCTGGACAAAGAACCCGAATGTCAATTCCATATACATAATGTGTGTCCATTCTTTCTAAAGCCTTTAAGGAAATAGATATTTAAATTTTGTGGAGAAAAAAAAATGGCTCAAAAAAATCAGTAAGATTATACTTCTTTAGGATTTCATATTCCTTACACTTGGAAGACACTACCTACTTTTCTTGGAAATTAATTTAGTGACAGAAAGTCATAGGTGTAATGAACACATTTCATTATGGATAAAAAAGTTGACTTTACAATAGAGAAAATGACACCCGAGAACAGCTAGAAAATGCTTGCAAAGCAGAAGAGAGTCACCATTACCGTAAAAGGGAAAATTGCCAGCCCCAAAGAGTAACCCTGGAATTTTCGCATTATCCCCTGGATGTCATGTTCAAGAGAGAGCAAGAGCTATTTATTTTCATCAGCAATGCCATCTCCAAAGACCTCATAACAACACCTGACCTGACTGCCTCACAAAGCTTTCACTGAAGTAATAACAGAAAGATAAACTGCTGGTGGCATTCCAGTAGGTAACTATTCTGAATTTCAAAGTGAACCAGAGCCAGAGTTAAGCAGGCAGCTGTAAAAAGCTGCACTGTCAGAATGAGGAGGAGAGATAACCAGCCCCCACGCCACCAGCTCCCCCTTCTTGCCTGTGTCTATGAAGGGAGGAAAACCACTCAGCCAGGTTCCACCCTGAAGGACAACGGGCTACCCCTGGGGCTGGTCTTCATTTAATTACATAAACTACTGAAAATACCCAATCCCCTGGCTCTGCCACCTGTGGCCGGTCAGGGTTACATGAGGGAGGGCTATGTGGGGACAATGTGTCTGCACAGAGGGGCTTACTGCTACCACAGGAGCAAAACCAAGGCAAGAGACAAAAACTTCACCTCCCCGCCCCGCAAACTACAGCTACAACACAGGAAGAGATGTGACAAAAAACTACACTATATGGCTTACCTGTAATCAAAGTTTCTAAACACTGTAAAAAGCTTTGCTTTCATTTTAAGAAATTCCATTTCTAATTTTATTACACAGCTTTGTTTATTTTACAGACCATACATGAAAATGCCGAGTTTTACGTTTACAAAGTACTATGTAATTTATAAAACATCTTTAAGGTTTGACATTTGGGGCAATCAACATTTACTGCACCACCATCGAACATCATGATCTGGCTGGTATATTTGGGCAGGGGCAGCTTTTTACTTTTCAAGCATGCTGGGTAGAAAGAAGCAGTACAATGAAAATAAATATAAAACATTTTAAAAATCCACAATCAGCATATATTTGTGGATTTCGATGCCTCACAGTCAAGAACTCAAGGATAATTCAAAATGCTGTCTGGTCAATCTGAACAGCACGTGTAATGATGAGAGGACAGGCAAGGCATTATGTCAACTCCGGGACAGAACTCCCGTCCAAAGTACAGAGGCTTCTGAAGAACAGGACACAGAAAAAGACGTGGCTTTTTATGGGAACAGAGAGACATGACTCAAATGACATTTTAGCTGACAAATTTCCTACCCTAAATTTCTAAGAATGGTAGCACTAATATTTAACTAATTAAAAGACTTTTGATTACTTTTTGCTATGGCTATACCTATTCATATACCTACATATAGCTCAAGATAGGCAACTACGTTATCATCAAATAACTTCATTAGATAAAGACATTTTGTATTTAATCAGTAAAGTATTCCTCTAAAACAATTCATAAACTAATTCAAAAGATTTAGGTTTATAATCACAAAATTTCTCTTTGTCATTTGCTTTACTGAAAAGATGTAGTTTCAACATAATACAGAATAATGGCATAAATAAATGGGGAAAACACTTGAAAATATCTCAACATCTTCAGTCAGCAGGGAGATGCAGAGTCAAACCCCAAGGACCCACCACTCCATGCTTATTAGAACAGCTACAGTTAAAACACCTGATCTCACCCAGCGCTGACAGGATGCAAAGCAAGTGGACTCGCATACACTGCTGCTTCAGCCACTCTGGAAAACAGCCTGGGGGTGTCATGGGGGGGCAAACGTAGTGATGAGTGGACCAGCTATAGCACCATCTAATGTTTAGCCAAGAAAACGAAAATACCTGCCCACACAGGCTGGTATGCTGTTGAGAGCCACAGCCGAAGGGGCCCCAGCAAACTTCCAGCTGCCAGCAAACTTCCAGCTGCCGGCTGATGATTGGCTCACAGCGGCCCCAGCAACATCTAGCTGATTGGCTCCTCGGCCCCAGCAACATCTAGCTGATTGGCTCCTCTGCGGTGATGCTCATTGGGCTGTTTCCCTGCCCTTTCAGACCACGGAGCTGCTCATTGGGGGACTTTTTTGGCTCCGCCCACATGACCCAGCCAATCGGCCTCAAGAGCAGGAGGACTGTGGGAGGTGGAGAGAAGCTTGTGTGGGAGAGAGAGGCTTGTGGAAAGCCGGTGGTGGCAATTGAGGCTCTGAGGGTTTTTCCTGAGAGGCTGTTTTGTTTGGCGTGGGTGGTTCTAAAAATAAAGTTAGTTTCTTTTGACAAGTGGCTCCTGATTGTGCCCAGCCAGACTGCGGCAGTACGCCATGCTTATAGCATCCCAGAAACACAAACTGGCAACGACTTAAATGCCCATCAGCAGAGGAATGCACCAACTGCGCCCAGTCATAGGATTGAATACAGCAATAAGAAAGAACAGGGATAAACACAATGACAAGGACGATTCTCAGCAGCATTATCACAAGTGAAAAACACCAGGCAGAGAAAGTACATGCTATAAAATTACATAAAATTCTAGAATATGCAAATGAATCCAGAAAGACAGAAAGCCTGCCAGTGACTGCTCAGAGGTGGGGATGGCAAGAGGGAAGGGTTAAAACTCAGGGGTGGGGAGAACGCTTGTTATCTTCACTGTGGTGGTGGTTTCTCAGACATTCAAATACATAAAAACTGGCCCTATTCTAGTCAGCTGGTGGTGTGCAGCTGCAGCCCAGCTGAGCAAGAGGGTTACCTGAGACCAGGACTTTGAGCCCAGTCTGGGCAATATGGTGAGACCTTGTCACAAAAAAAACACTGGTAAAATTATGAACTTTAAATACATGTAGTTTTAGTATGCTTTGATAAAGTTGGAAAAAAAGTTACAACACTCTAAATTCTACCTGTTGTTCTTTTAGGAAATTTAAAGGAAAAACTTTCCGATTGCAGTAATCAGAATGCGCTCAGAACTCAAAACATGAGCCAACTTCGAGCCACAAAACCTGGGCTCCTCGTGTGTGTAGCAATTTGCATCTTCGTTTTCCTTTACTTAAAAAGCCCAGATCCTGAGGAAGCAGAGGAGGTGCCCACCTCTCCAGAAGCAGTGGAATGTGGCTTCTATCCAGATGAACTATGTTCAGCTTTATTTCAAGGGAAAGAGGCAGCTCCCCAAATCGCAAAATTCTGTAAAAACCCTCAAACAACTGGAATATTTGCTTATTTACGTACACCAGGAAACTGCTCCAGGATTTCCCAAGGACTGCACTTCATAACCAGGCCCCTGTCTGCAGAAGAGGGTAATTTCTCTTTGGCATATATTATAACCATTCACAAGGAGCTGGCCATGTTTGTGCAGCTTCTCAGAGCTATTTATGCACCTCAAAATGTTTATTGTATTCATGTCGATGAAAAGGCCTCAAAGAAGTATAAGACTGTGGTGCAAAGCCTGGTTGACTGTTTTGAAAACATCTTTATTTCAAAGAGACAGAAGGTGGTTCATGCTGGCCTTACAAGACTACAGGCAGACATTAATTGTATGAAAGATCTAGTCCACTCCAAATTTCAATGGAACTATGTCATTAATCTTTGTGGACAAGATTTTCCAATCAAAACCAACAAAGAAATTATATACCACATCAGAAGCAAATGGAATGATAAAAATATTACTCCTGGAGTAATCCATCTGCTAAACATTAAATCCGAGGCCAGTCAAAGTCATCCTGAGCCCAGTCCTGAAGGAAATGTCCATGTATCTCCAAATAAAAAATTCAAACACAAGCCACCTCATAACCTAACCATATATTTTGGAAGTGCGTACTACATACTCACAAGAAAGTTTGTGGAGTTCATACTGACTGACATCCGTGCAAAAGACATGCTTCAGTGGTCCAAACACATCCACAACCCAGAGCAGCACTACTGGGTGACCTTAAATCAACTAAAAGGTAAGCGCCATCCGACCATACAAATGTCTGCTCAGGTCAGAAGCAATCTCAGGAGTCTCATTCTTAATTGAAGATGCTTTCTATTTAGCTGTCTTCCTGTGGCTTTGTAAATGCCTGCTTGAGGAATCCAGGTCTTTGGTTTTAGGAGTCTGACATTAGCAAAGGCCACCAGGTTCCCAAGCAAACATGGCTGCATTTGTTCCCTCTGTAGAAAGGAGTCTGGCATTTTGCCTTCACCTCAGCCAGAGCCTTTTGAAAATGCTGAGCATAACTTTTTGGAAAGTTCTTCATTCTTCCCTCACTTGATAAACACTACTGGAGATGCATTAGGGTCAAATGGTGTGCAAACGGCCATTAAGAATGGAAAATATTAGGGGCTGGGGACAAAGCTCAGTTGGTAGAGTGCTTGCCTCGCATGCACAAGGCCCTGGGCTCAATCCCCAGCACCACAAAAAGGAAAATATTAAAGCTGGTTGTTTTTTGTTGTTGTTGCAAATCTAATACTTTGGATAGGTTCTCCAAGGCAGAGGGAAATCTAACACCCTCTTCTAAATGGACTTAAGTATTTCCTCTTTGTAAATGGCCAACTGGCTCCTCAGGAGCATGGCTTTAGGCTTAAAAAGCCACACTCATCAGTCCAGAACACCGTGCAAAGGACCTGGCAGAGACTGCCGAGACCCCTTTTAAAATCCCATACCTGTTTCAAGTCCCAATTTCAAATCACTGGAGAGGCTGTTCCAGAACAATCACAATCCAAGAACCCCCATGACCACGAAGAGCACCCAACATACATGAATGAGTTACAGGGGAGGCAAAGGGATGAAGGAACACCAGGCACACAGATGCAGAGCCCGGCCCTTGGTCGGCCCTGACATCACCACCAGAGTGGTGCACCACCTGCCCACGAGTGCTAGCCCCTGGTAGGACATAACCAACGAGGCGCCTCAGCCAACAATGGACTGCCCCCTGTCCTTCTCACTGACTGCCTGATCTAGAGGGAACGGCAATGACCTTGCAGAAGAACTTGTACTAAAAGTTCAGGAAGCTGGGTCCACACTGTGTGTGCTGGTTGTGTCTCCTTAGATGCTCCAGGTGCTGCGCCAGATGCTGGCTGGGAAGGGAACATTCGAGCCATGAAGAGGAGAGCAGAGGAAGGAAGTGTCCACGACGGATGTAGAGGTAAAAGCCAGCAAAGCAAGGCTATGGAACCTCATACAAAAATCACACAGCTGCTGCCTCAACAGTGGTGGGGGCCACTGCAACCAGGCTTGACCTGGAGTCAGTGGCCACCTAACAGCATGGGTGTCAAAGTGTACAAAGTTTTTAATTTAACATAAGCTCCACACAGAAAAGGTACAATCCTTAAACATACATGGGGATAAACTTTCACGAGGTGAATAAGCAGGGCTATAACTGAATAAGTTTTTAGATAAAAGTCACAAGCTATCTGAATTTTTTTTAAATCTGCTTTTAGAATTCAAACCCAACACTGACTAAAAACGAGCCCTGTGTTCACTGTGCATTAGAATATAAGACTGAATAACGCAGGTGCCTGATGACAGTGGGGTGAGCCAACTGCTGCCATGCGTGACTGCCTGCTACTTCTTTATATAAACAAAGTTTTACTGGAACAAAGCCACACCCATGTGCTTGTTTTACTGTGTGTTTGTTTTTGTTTGGTACTGGGATTGAACCCAGGAATGCTCTACCGCTGAGCTACATCCCAGACTTTTTTTTTTTTTTTTGAGACAATGTCTCACTAAATTGTATAGTCTGGACTCCAACTTACAATCCTCCTGCCTCAGCCTCCCAAGTCACTGGGATTATAGGTGTGCACCACCACGCCCAGCAGTACCTTATTTATGATAGTGAAGGGCAGGACTGAGTAGGGACCCACAAAGGCCAAAACATGTCCTCTCTGGCCTTTTACAGATAGTCTGCTATGCCCTCTCTGGAGCATCGGGCCTCACACTTGTCTTACCTGCATGCTTTCTAAAAGAAATAAGGAAAAGAGATTATTACATTTTTAAGTAATTCAAAGTTTATCCCCCCCCCCCAATCTATTCCTCGTCTCTTTGGTGTCCCAGAGGTTTTAGTCATGGGAGGGGATAGATGGACACCCCAAAGCCGGGTTTTGGATGGGGAGCATGTGCCTTTATTCCATGAAAAGTCTAGAAGGAACTGATTGGGTGCAGAGGGGTTCTTGGCACACCAGGCTGGGGGATGCCTAGAGAGAGACACTGGAATGTGACTCCTGTGGACCTCTTCTGGCCCACTGTCACCATTCCCCCACCCCCAAGATGGCTGCTTGGGAGGTGCAGTAGTGTAGGGGAGAACAAGATGCATGACAGGCAGCTCACAGTTCAATGTCAAGGAGTTCAGCAGAGATGCCAATGCTGTGAGAGCTCTGAAAGGAAAATGGCAGGGGGTGTCCAGCCTTCAGGTGGAGCTGCAAACAGTAGTGAATAGAGAATGCAGAAGACCCAAGCAAAGCTATATGAAGGTGGCTGTGGCACAGCATCCCCTCTGCAAAGACACTTGGGCCCTGCAGTTTGTCCACGAGTAGTTTCCTAGCCACAGGCGGGGAACTACTGCAGAGATGGGACGACCTGTTCTAATAGTGCATTTGGGTATGGCCCCTGGGTTTGACTAGACAAGCAAAATAAACCAAGTTCAGTTAGTTTTCTAGCTATTAAAAAAACTGACCCCGGGGCTGGGGATGTGGCTCAAGTGGTAATGTGCTCGCCTGGCATGCGTGGGGTGCTGGGTTCGATCCTCAGCACCACATAAAAATAAATAAATAAATAAATAAAGATGTTGTGTCCACTGAAAACTAAAAAATAAATATTAAAAAAAAAAAGACTGACCCCAAATACATGGGCTATAGGTAAATGGAAACGTAAACTTTGATGTCAGAATAGTTCAAAGACAAGTAATTCTTCTGGCCTTGTGTACCTCCACCTCCTGAGAGGTAGCAGCAGAAGAGCTGGGATTTTTCCCTTTTGCCTTGTTGGTGGGGGTTGGGATGAATTTGTGCACACTGGGCAAGTGCACCACCAGTGAGCTACGCCCCACTCCTAAACATTCCATGAAGTGTCTTTCAATGGGTAGACATGATTCAACTGGGGAGCTCTTCACAGGGCAAGAAGGCAACAGCGCAACAACAGCAGGTTGACAAACAGCCTGCCTTTCATTAGGAAGCAGGCACTCCTGCCATTACCACAGGGGTGGCTAGGACCAGTACCTAAGTGCTCAGAAAAGCAAGAGGCTTAGATGCTCCCTGAAAATGGTGTGCAAGTGGTAGAAGAAGGGTTGTGGCTACCAATAATACAGTAATGGCTCAGGAATACAGTAATGGCTAAAGATTTACATGGTGGCAACCTGAATGTTTCAACAACAGCACTGCCCCTAACTGCAAACAGTTCAGAAAGTTCTTACCATCACTGGCTTCAGGGTACAAACTGTTTGGGTATGGCCCCTGGGTTTGACTAGACATGCAAAATAAACCAAGTTCAGTTAGTTGGCTGAACAGCAATCACAAAGCCACATGTGGGCAGCATTCAGATCAGCACCGACTCAGGCCAAGCACTATGGGTAGAAATGGTGGTGCACCTTCTGGAGCCTGCACTCATCCTCACAAGCAAGCACTCTCAGGTAGACGCTAGTATCCGACCCCAGGCTCACCTAGTCCTAAAGCCACACCCAAATGCACAGGAAGGGCAGAGTTGGGTCTCAAACAAGGTGCACCTGCCCATGGCAACAACACTGGCCAGCTCACATTCAACCCTGCCACAGAATGCCAATATCCCACAATAACCAGCAGCCAAGAGCTCCTTTATTTTTAATTGCCTACACAGCATTAACAGGACCTTGAAAATGTTCCATTTTTTTCTGTTTCCTTCTAGTTCAAACCCATATGCATCTAAACAACAGTTATGAAGTTATGATCAAGGGGTAGCTGATTCATTGCTCATTTATGTCCTGTTTTTCACACTGCTTATCTTTGAACTTAGACTTTTTAACTACTTAGATATTATTGAGATTCCATCACTTAGTACCAAGAGTGTTTATCAGTTATCCAGGCATTGTGGCACACACCTGAAATCCTAGCAACTCAGGAGGATTGCAAGTTCAACACCAGTCCAGGAAACTTATGAAATCCTGTCTCGAATATTTTTTTTTAAAAAGGCTGGGGATGTAGCTCAGGAATAAAGCACCCCTGGGTCCTGTTTCCAGTACCACACACACACACACACACACACACACACACAAAAAAGTCCTTCACTTAAAAAACGTTTCATCATGATAGTAGCTGCCACCAGTGCCATGCCTACCAAGTGCCAGTTCTAGGCCCTTTACATAGACTCTGCTCAGCAGAAGCAGAGTTCCTTCTGATTTTATTTCATCTTATAAACAACATTAGACTTTTCAGTTTGCAGTACCCCTCTCCCTTTTAAAACACTATTTTCCTGGGCCGATATAGGAAGGGCAAAAGAAGGAGCTCAGCAGTGAGAGGGCAGGGTCACCAAATGGACAGGCCTCTGCTCCAGAGCTGAGACCTCACTTCTCACCTGCAAACTGAGGGTGCAAATGGAAACCACATCAGTGTGGTGTCGAGAGGATCAAGAGAGTAGAAGGTATCACACACAGTGTGAGGCACTAGAAATGCCACAGGGTTTGTCTCAAAGGGATCCCATCAGCACAGCTTCCAAATGCAATTTCCCTTTTAATTACACATGACATGCTCACTCTGCAAAACCAATGAAAGACAAAGCGATGATCATTAAAACTGACACCTTCTTGATGAACTACTCACGACCTAGGAAAAGACTGAGAAGGTTGTGGAATCAGAACCTAATAGAGTAGGGCAAGGTGGTGCACACCTGTAATCCCAGCAACTTGGGAAGCTGAGGCAGGAGAATCCCAAGTTTGAGGCCAGCCTGGGCAACTGGTATTTTGATACTTTGACTCAAAATAAAATAAAAGGGGCAGGGTGTATAGTATAAGCTCACTGTGGGTCCAATCCTCAGGTACACACACACACACACAAAAAAAAAAAAACCTATCAGAATTTAGATTTTACCAGGCAAATGAGTGCTACTTCGATTCCCTGTGCCACACTAGCTAAGATTCCACAGTATTCACCTAAGGCAGTCAAGCAAGTATCAAACATTTTAGAAATCACAAACAAAAAGAATGAAAATGCTCCTTTTTCACCTTAAATTCAGAACTCAACACAAAAGTCTCAGCTAAAGCAATCATGGAAATGCTATTGGTCTGAACTCTTATGAAGGCACAGAGCCTGTCAGATGCTATCAGAAGCAGCGCAGCCTCTTTTCTGTGTGAATGTGAACTGGGGGGAAACAACAGCAGCTCAGTTTTCGTCTTTCTTCTTGTAGGCCACTACATCCAAGACACCTGTGTGTACGGACTAGGAGACCTGCCATGGATCATTAAGTCACCTTCTCTGTTTGCCAACAAATTCGAGCCCTCCTCAGACCCACTTGTGGTTACATGCTTAGAGAGGCGGCACCGACTTCAGACCCTAAGGCAGGCAGAAGTCCCCGTGGAACCACACTGGAGTTTCCAACAGGAAACTCGTTTCAACATGAAACTGACCCACTAAGCAGCGTGGATGCTCTTTTGGGGATCACTCTGTTTCCTGACTTGAAACAAGAGGACGAACCAAAAGAGAAAGAATGGGACAAGACCAGTCCAAAAATGAATTCAGAAACATGCTATTGACAAGACTTTATTATTGATTACAGGCCACTTTTATAGCTTTGAGAAAGAAATCACAAGAGAAAAAATAACTCAAGCTACCAGTGGTGACATATGGAGAAACATCTGGAGGCAGACAGCTTCAGGAGATGGTTGCTGAAAACCTGGGTTCTCCAAATGCTGAGATCCAGGTTCAAGCTGGAGCTAAGAGCAACACATCTTGTTCTGAGGGCCTGAAACTCTTGTATAGAGACAATAACGCACAAGCTCCCACTGAAAATGAAAACATGTTTATCTAAAGTTGTCCTTATTGGCTAAGAACAATATAACCTTATTCTGGAGAACCCTAGAAAAATACCCAATCATTAATTTCTCTGGGTCAAATAGGTCCATGTGGAGTGGAAACACCTGAGTGCCCAACACTACCACAGCTGTAGGGGACGTTGGACGATGAAAATGTGGTGAGAAAGAGGCAGTGAATCTTGATTTTTAACTTTTATATTTTTAATTAATTTAACTTCAGATACTATATACACGTGTGGTGCAGGGCTACCGTGACAGAGCCAGGCCTAAGGCACCGACGGTCTGAACTACCTCCAGCCACAGATCCAGCTCTCCTCCCTCGCAGGGTCCCTGTTTTATTGTTGCTGCTGTCACTGAGAATTTTATACACACTAGTTGAAAACTTTCTCTAAAAGTGTTCGTGGTATCACACAGGATTGAAGTATACAGCCACTAAAGAACACAGCATAAAACAACTAAAAAAGGAAAAGCAGGAGGAAACTAAAGAAGTGAACATATTTCAAAGGCAAACTGCAAGCACCTCAATAAACAACCTTCCCACACATACAAATAAAATCACAGCCCTGGAGAGGCAGGAAGCTAAGGAGAGGAAGAGAGGTTCTGAAGGCAAGCACCACAGGCCAAATTTAAGCGAACCACAGAACAGAAAGATCTTGATTTAAATGAACATTTCTTCCCCTGAAAACGCACAGAAAACATCAGCAGTACCAGAAAGACAACAGGAGTCTCCTGTAGCACACCACCATTTTGCTTCAGTCTTCCAGGTAAACAGCATTCTCAAAGGTACGAACTGAGACATTCTGACTGCCTGGCTTCACCATAATCATGTGCTCTGCATTTTATAAAAACTCAGTAGTGACTGGATGCAAGCCACATTTAAAAAAAAAAAAAGAAACTTAAAGTCTTTTCAATGTACTTGAAACATGGGTGTATGGTGCAGGGCTACCGTGACAGAGCCAGGCCTAAGGCACTGCCTTCACTCCATTTCAGTGTCAATCCTTAGCACAGTCATACACTATGAAGAGTGACCTGATACATCAGAATAACTACCACCAGGGCTACTGTGAGGATCGAATGTGTTATCATAGAAGCAGCACTCAGAATAACATCTAATGCTTTCGCAGAGCAGGAAACTGGGGCACAGGCAGGCAATGAAACCTTCCCAGGATCACTGGGCTCGGAAGCTGGCACTGGAGCAGGCAAGCAGTCTGGCTGCAGAGCCCAGGCCATCACTCAACTCCATGAGGTCTGTGCCCTCATTGGAAGGGTTACAGACTGCCCCTGCCCTGCAAGCTCCGATACTATCACAAACATAGCTTCCTAAACTATAAAAGAAAGAAACTAACATAAGAGACAGTGCAACAAAGCAGCTTGGGACCTGAGCTCTGGTGGAGTTTTGGGGGAGGAAATGGATGAACAGGGTGAGAGACAGATGGCCACTCTGACTATGGAAGGCTAAGAGGCCAGGCAAGTGGCAGCCTGTTAGTATCAAACCAAGAAGAAGCCAATGCTTGCTCTATACTGAACCAGACTCTATGTGTACTCATTTGTAAAGTAAAAGGACAAAATTAAATCATAAGTAAAAAAAAAAAAAAAAATGTCTGAAATACATTGGCAAGGCCATATATTATGTGATTCCCCGAGGCTGAACATTCATCAAGACCACAGAAATTGCAGAAATCTTAACCTGGAAGAGGCCAGGGTCTGGGAATTAGAATTAGGAGACCAATTTTGAAAATATTTCCTTTTCTAAGTAATCTTTCCCTTTCCACTCCACTTACTTCATAAAATGAATGCAAAAAGACAACATCAGCACCCATAGTTTTACTTCTTATTTTAAAACAACCACAAATCCCATTCACCCCCCTAGAAAGCCCAAATATACAAAGCCAGAAAGTTAGCAAGCCAAAAACTACTTATCATACCCCTAACATCTGCTCAGCAGCACTTTTCACATTTTACTACTATGCATACAAATCATCTGGCAATCTTCTCAAAGTGCAAATTCTATTTCAACAGGTCTGAATTAGGGCTGAAATTCTGCATTTCTTAAAAAAAATCAAACAAACTCTCAGGTGATGCTAATATCACAGATCTATGGATCGTGCTCTAAGTAACAAGCATCCCATAATTACTCCAATTGCTGCTGCTTCTTACAAGAAGTGAAGAACACAGTAGGGAATACAATTAATTTTTTGGCTACTGATTTGTTTACAGTAAAAATAAAACAAAACAAAAACCCTAGCAACTGTATCTGTCTGGATCCTGTTAACTGAAATCAAGTGCACACACCATGTGTTTTCCAACATGGGACCAAGGCTATTTCAAACCCTTTAATCTCTTCTAGTGAGCTGAAAAGTCCAATGTCAGTGAAACCACAGACATGCACACCTGTGATCCCAGCAGCGAGGGGCTGAGGCAGGAGGATTGCAAGTTCAAGGCTAGCCTCAGCACTTAGCCCGAGCAATGTAGTAAGACCCTGTCTTAAAAAATAAAAAGGGTCAAGCACCCTTGTGTTCAACCCCTAGTAGTCCGCCTGCCAAAAAGTAGAGAAAACACATGCCCTAAATACCCTTGAGGCTCCTGACATTGTTCTAATGTCAGTGACTTCTCTATATTTCAGACATTATCTAAAAAATGAAAACACTTGTCTTGGTTCCTGACACTGTGGCTTTATTTCCCTTCAGTGACATCTGCATGATTTGCTGCAGCTCCAGAAGATGTGTCATTGCTCTTCCCCTCAGCAGAGTTTGGCAGAAATGGCTCTGAGCTTAAGCTTACTCTTTCTGAGGCAGTAAGCAAATATTAAGAAAGGTAATAAAAAATACTATGACCAAGGAGACTTTCTTCCTTCACCCAAGCAGGTCTGCAGAAGTGCTGCCAAATTATCAGCATCTCACTCAGTGATGTTCTACAGAGATGTTTGACACCCTGTCTGTGGATCACCTCAAAGCAACATCTCTATGTCTAGCAATCATGCTCTCCTTGGAGAGTTGGTCCCATGACATACACACTCTTCCTTCTAGGCCCGGAACAAATGCTTACCCATTCATGTAGCCACTTCCCACCACAGCACCGCCATAAGAAAGTGCTCTGGCCCCTGAACATCAAAAACACCTTTACCATGTTGGAATTTGGCCTCAAAGAATAAAATGGAACAAGATAGTTCATGTAACTTATGATTCCAGTAGGACTGCAGCCTCCCTGAGCATAGGGCCTGTCATCTAAATCTTGTTTTCCCTTGGAACACTAGTAACATTGTCTTCCAACAGGAGACACTATAAATACTGCCAATTAAACTACATAATCAATTCTTTTTTAAAAAAAAAAATAAAGCTTAATAAGAGTTTCCAAATTCTATGAAGGCTTCATTCATAGTCACCCCAAATGCCCTCCACTGACTTCTGCACCACCAATTACCTTTTACCTGCCTGAGCTCTATAAATGAATCACCAAAGATGTCCTCTTCCATGTCCAGCTTCTTTAGCAGAGGGAATAATTTTAAATCTAAAGTATATCTGGGTTAAAGCTGCCCTCTAGCTTTTCAGTGACCTTAGAATAAAATCCATAAACACAATGTAGCCACCCTGGCCCTGTATAAGTGACCCCTCTTAACCTTCCAATCTCACCTACTTCTCCTCTTCTGCCCTCCACCCTGGCCACACTTTCTATTCCCTGAACTAGCAAAGTCCTCTGTCACTCTGAGCTGCTAACATGCTATTTCTGCTGCCGAAGAGGTTGCTTTCAAGTGTGCACGGCTGACTCCTCTTTCCCTCTAGTTTTGGTCAAACCTCCAGAGATGCCTTCCTGACCTCCACTAGTGCAGTCTCTCCCCGTCACTGCCTTGAATGCTTCCTTCCAAGCATCCATCACAGCCCATACAGTCTTGCTCCTTTATTGAGTGTCTCTCTCTCCAGCTGGAGTGGGATGCCCAAGGGCAGGACCCTCAAGGATTTTTTTCTTCCAGAATATGCCACCAATAGGTACCTAGGGCATGGCTGCCCCCATGACAAGTGCTTCATGAAAGCTACTGGCCGAGAATCATCCACAACATGGGGAAATAATACAGGTCTAATGAAATCCAGTTAATACAGGTGTACAGTCAGAAGCTGCAGGCATCCATAACACCAAACTAAATGCCAGGCTTTCCAAGGCCAGAAGAACACCAAAGACATGGGGGTTTGGGGCTTTGGTAACACAACTCTATAGAAGCAACATCATAAGTATTTCCTTTGTGTGAGCTGAGAAGGCTAGCTGTCACACCAAGGCATTTGCTCATTCATGTGAGTGTTTGTGGAGGATATGCCCTAGAGGGAACAAGCCCCGGAGATCAGAAAATGAACCCATTTTGTTCCCACCTTCAAAAATTCATGGTCCAAAAACACACACATAAATACACATTGCATCATGATGAGGTCAGTGGAGTAACACAGTACCAAGGAAAGTGGAAAGAGGACTAGCAACAAAGATTCACCACGGAAGTAAGAACTGAATCCAAGGCTCAGGGGGAGCAGGGCCTCTCCAGGCTGGCAGGTCAGAGTAGAGGGAATGCAGGCCCAGGAGAGAGTGGCACATCCAGGAACAGCCCAGAGCTGACCTGCACAGGCTGGTTACATCAGGTCACAAGAAGCTGGTGAGTCTGTACTTTCACCAAAAAAAAAAAAAAAGAGACACAGCAGAGTTTTAAGCAGAGAAGCAACTTATCAGATCTGTTTCAGAAAGAATTTAAGGATCCATAAATGAAACGCAGAGGGAGAGACCTCAAACATCTGATTTCCTCAGCTACTAAAGGGAGTAAGTAGAATATGGCAAGAACTCACTGTGTGGCAAACTTCTGCTTTTATCTCTTTCAAGGCACGTTCGGAAAACACACAACCACAGCATCGAAGGAAGCAAAACCTAGAGAAAGAGTCCAACATGGAGAATAGCTTAGACAAGAACTAAAAATTAGTGATTACATTATCAATTAGCTTTTCATTTACACAACGACAAGAATCACAAAGATAAATTTATCCTATTAAAAGAAGTATGTCCAAAATTTTTTTAAAAAATTGAAACTAAAACCATAAACACATTAAAAGACAAAATAGGCACTAAGGGAGAAGATGTTTTAACTATATATGAGGTTCAGAGCTTATTTTATTACTATTTAAAGGGATCTTAACAAGCAATAAAAGTACAATAGAAAACTGAGAAAAGGGCATTAACACAAAAAAGAAATATTAAATTCACAAAAGAAATATTAAGAAAAGAACATGAAAAAATGGTTAACCTCAAATGTTAAGGAAACACATTTCAAATTCACAATATGTAATATTATCAGGCGATGGTTAACGAATTAAAGGATATTCAGTGGAAACCATCTGAGGACACAGGTACATTTGTTGGTAGGTGGGCACAACTTTTCAGGAAGATAATTTGGTCATAGCAACTAAAGAATCACTTTAAAAATTTCTTCCAGGGCTGGGGTGTGGCTTCATGGTAGAGCACTCACTTAGAACATGCAAAGGCACTGGGTTCAACTCCCAATACCGTGAAAAAAGAGAAGAATAAAGAAATGTGCTTGTACAGAAACATGTCCCAAGTACACAAATGTTGAAACGTATTTGTGTCACACAGTGAAGTACGGTACTGTCTGTAACAAAGAAGAGAAGGAAACCACTCCAGTACTCATCAGTGGGGAATGAATAGTTAAATTAAGGATGAATACCCACAGAACTATTAAGAGTAAAGCAAACTGGTATTCCAGGCCATGAAACATGTTCAGATCAGACAGGGAAGTGGAAAAAGAAGAGATTACAAAATATGCATAACAGGACCCCATGATCATGTGGAAGAATCCGTGTTTACTCACAGGGATGTTTGAAGAGGAGTAGAGAAATGGGATGTGGGTGTGATGTGAAGGAGGGGACAGTAAATGCCAGAAAACTTACAGCATAACCCCTAAAGGTAGGACTGGAGGAGCAGAAAGCACTTCCACACTTTACTTTACACAGCCCCTTACAAATGCACAACAGAAATTTTCACCAATATCCCAGGGATTGTAGCAGAAGCAGACCACCCTGACAAAAATCCAATAAACAAAATGGCAGTAAATTAATGAAATGTTATTTAGGATGAAAAAAAAGTCTTATGGATGATTATCAATTATTACATATTAGGAAATTACTTTTCTTTAAACAAAGATCCAGTGTTTTACTACACTAGAAATTTATTTCTATTTCTCTGTATATTTAAGTCTTTGTATAATGTTTATTACGTATATCAATTCATCAAAAAATTTTCTAGTGCAGAGGCTCTATTAATCAGGACAAAAGCCAAAGCAGGCACAACTCAAGTAACTTAGAAGAGAAAAGGAGAAGAGATTAACCAGCAGAAGAAAAGGGAAGGAACCAGGGGAGCCACAGTCACAGCCACAGGCTGTAGGTAGCTCCCACTCAAAGCCCTGCCACTAAGCTTTGTCTTCTGGCAAGTTCCTCTTCAGGGCTGAACTACAGTTTTCTTAAAAAGAAGTGGGAAATCAGACATAAAAGGTCATAATATTTTATGATTCTATGTGTATGAAATAACCAGAACAGACAGGTAAATACACTGAGACAGAAAGCAGACTGGTAGCTGCTGGGGGCAGAGAGTGGCTGCTCAGCAGGTATGGATTTTTCTCCCAGGGTGATAAAAAATATTTTGGAATTAGATAGAGGTAGTGACTGCATGACAGTGTGAATGTATTAAATCACACTACGTGTATACTTTATTTTTTTTTTTTAATATGGTGCTGGGGATCCAATCCAATGCCTCATGCATGCTAGGCAAGTGATCTACCACTAAGCCACAACCCCAGCACATGTATACTTTAAAGTGGTCAATTTTATGGTATGTGACTTTCACTTCAGTGTATGTACATATGTACATGCATATATAAAAAATACATGAAAGTGAGAAAAGATTAGGAAAATGAGTCAGGATCCCCAGAATATTTCTTTGTTCGTTCCAATCAGTGAGGTTCAAGACAGACGCTAAATGGTTTAAATTCAGATTATTGGAAGAAGATAATCTTCAAAAGCAAAGGTTCCTTGGGCCTTATATGTTACTTCTCTCCAAGTCCACAAAGCTCTGGGCCATCCAGAGCATGGAGGTCAGTCTCTCTGGCACATTCAGCACACTGCCTGGCACATGGGAAGTGGTCCTGATGTGTTTGTTATGTGAATGAACACACCGTGCCAGGACACCTGAGAGTAAAGGCAGCTGCTCATGAGCAACAAAGTTTTTTACTTAACTAAGATGCTTTTCCCTTTCCTAAATGAAAACAGGCAAAAATGCTACCTTTCAAATATGTCATGTAGAGACAGAAGATTCCAGAGGGCAGTCTGGACTACCTGTTATTAAAGATACTTCTATATGGTGGGAAAGGGGCTTAATGATTCTGCTTGTGAGACATCTTATACAAAGACACCTATTAGCCCATTCAACGTTTCTATTTTTAAATGAGGAAAATGTATAGTTCATTTATATTTGTTATATAAATCTCAACCCCAAGATTTCTGAGGCTCAAGTCAGAGGATGTGTTAGCTAGATAAACTCAAAGCAAGTTAGTGTTACCAGCTGGGCCTTCAGTCTCGTAACAATGTTTGCCACTGCATACATTTAGTAACACTGAGGAATAGGTGTTGTTTCAAGGGAAACTTGCCCCTTCTGTCCCTTAGGAAAAGACAACCAAATAGCCAAACTCTGGTCTTATGTCCCAAGAGAATTTCTCCAGTTCCACTTTACTTTAGGTTTTCCTCTATCAAGAGCAGAGAGCCACAGACAGCACAGCTAAGCAGACGTGGTCAGAGAAGATGGCTGGAAGGGAGAGAGCAAGGCCCACCATTGGGCCAGCCCCCACTCACCTGTGTCGGCCGTTCATCTCCAGGCCCACCACGGGGCAGATGAAACGTGCTCGCTGGAGGTCATCGTGCCTGTCGCCTTTTGTGTTTCCTCTGTCTCCTCCCCAGGCAGGATTATCAGAAAGCTTTAGTTCTGTCACGTTCTGAGAAAAGTCATTAACATTCTAAGAATTCATTTGGTAAATGGATCATTCTTTGCCTTAAAAACCCCTAAATTAACAGAGAAACTGTTATTCTCATCCCTCCCAAGCCAAACCTCTCTTCCATAGATGCTTCCTTTGACCACCAAGAATCACAGATAAAATATTAAATCATAAACTGTATAGAAAACAGGATTTTAAAAATTCACAGACTACCAAGTACAGATGCTCCATTTATTACGGGGTCATGTCCTGGTGAACTCGGGGTAAGGGGAAAACGCACTGAACACACCTCCCCTAACCAGCACCATAGCTTAGCAACACAGTGCACTAGAGCACTGGCTCTTCACCATCATGGGCACAAGGCAGATGGGGAGCTGCTCGATGTCGTTGGCCAGTACCACCAGGGATAGCGCATACCTATCGCTAGCCTGGGAAAAGACCAGAAGTCAAAATGTCAAGCAGGATTTCCACTGAATGTCTATTATCTGCACCAATATAAAGTCAAAAAATCATAAGTCAAATCATCCTAACTAAAAAACCATCTGTAAATTTGTTGAGTAATTTCTATTTTGTGAGTATTTAAGGAAAAGGATCTTCTCACACCAAAAATTACTGCACAGAAGACTGAGGGTGTACCTTAGTGGTACAGCACTTGCCTCACATGCATAAGGCCCTATATTTAATCCCCAGCACTCAAAGGAAGGGAGAAAGGGAGGAAGAAATTACTGCACTTTAATAAGGAATACTTCTCTTCCCGCTGAGTCTGCTCCATATTACTGACCATCCATATTTATATAATGATTGAAGAGACAATAAAATCTGTGGGCCAGCACCTAGTGAGTCTAAGACAGAATACTGCTATACTGTATTTCAACACACCAATATCGGGCTTTCCAGAATGCAGCTTGATAGGTGGTTTGATGCCACGGCTCCACTGCAGCATTCAAGGCATTTCTTCCTCTTTTGATTTTAACACTCTGAGGAGCAGCTAAGTGCCTCAGAAGGAAAGCCACTGCTCATCTTCCTGGGCAAGAGCTGCTCAGAGTATTTGTGGGCTGCAGTGATAATCTTGTGTATCTGCATTATTTCACTTGAATTCTTTTTCTTTACTGCTCTGATTTCTCTAAGAAATCAGAGTGTATGTAAGTATGTGTGTTTTTACATTAAAGGTTCAGCTATATATAAAACTAAACATTTTGTTTTTAAGTATAGAATTATATGAATTAATTTCAATATAACTGAATTTTTGAGGCAAGATAATTTGTGATACCATGGGGTTTTCAGGAATTAATTCTCTTCCCAAAGTAGAAGAGTAACTAAAATCAGCACAGCAATTTCTATAGCACCACCATTAGCTACATTTCAGAATTATTAACCTGCCTAAAGTGAGCATATCCTGTAATCACTCTGAGAATTCAAATGAAAAGCTTAGTATCATAATAAAAAAAGTAAAAAGAAAAATCATAAAGACAGACTGGGAGTCAGGGGAAGGAGTTCTAATTTAAGCATCTTACAGACTAGCCATGTGAACTAAAGGAAGTCTTTTTGAGATGAGGGGTATAATAAATTCTTAATTGTCTGATTTCCTCTATGGACCAAATTTGAATGATTCTGTCCTTTCAACAAATTCCTTTACTAAAAAACTTGTTTATCCACTATAATGGAAGAATTTTAACTTGCCAATCAGAACTTCTAATATATAGCTGAACTTTTAATATAAAAACACACATACTTTGAAAATTTTGTCATTGTATGAAAATAGATTCCAAATTTAAAATTCAAGTCGCTGGGGCTGGGGCTGTAGCTCAGTGACTCGTAGAGTGCCTGCCGTGAACATGTGAGGCACTGGGTTTGATCCTCAGAACCATATAAAAATAAATGAGGATATTGTGTCCAACTACAACTAAAAAAATATTTAAAAAAAAAAATAATAATAATAAAATTCAAGTCACTGAGTCCTTTTTTTTTCAGTGCTGAGAATCAAACCCAAGACTTCATGCATGTTATCAAGGGCTCTGCTTCTGAACTATATCCCTAGCCTTCAAATATCTGAATCTCAATTACAAAAATAATGCCTCCCAACAAGTTTACAAGACATTAAGAATTTTCAAAGGATTTTCATTCACATGAAAGCACAATAGATTTCTAAGACAGAAAGTACATGGAGGCGGGGGAGGGGGGGGACTCCAGACTTGAGATTTACAAGACCTCCCAAGAACAGCCATATTATAATGGTGGGTTGTGACTATATTCTCAAATTTCTAAATTTACTCTCATGTACATGAATTCCATAAAATAAACCTCGTTACACTGAGACCCCAGGAGCACTCCAGAGTCACTCTTCTTACCTTAATGCTTTTAATGTGAGATGCTGCCTTCCCAAGAGCCTTTTCAGCAGATTTGTCCAAAAGAAACTCAATGACGGCATCTTTGTTATAAAGTCTGCAAGAATAAGAACTAGTCAAACTATGAGGGCAATAATCAACTTTCAAGAAAACCAACAAAAGAAGAACAAATTTAGTGCAACCCCAAAAGCATTACATTTGATAAAGGAAATGCTCTGCATTACCAAAAAGTATATTGTATATTTCACCATGTTTCAACTACTATCAGAGTTTAAAAAGAAACACAAGTCAAGGATGGCAAACTGGCATTCTTAAGGGTTGAATATAACCCAAACAAGAATTATGGAAATTGTGAGATTTAGTATAAAAGTACATATTTTCAACTTATCTTCAAAAATAAAAATCAGAAGCTTACAATGACTAGACCCATGTTCTCGAACTATAAAAATTGGCTGGAACTGAGTAGCAGCTCCTCCTTTATAGGATATGATCTCTCCAGTTTTCCCCATTCTCCACCTCACAAGGCTCCTTTGGGCTTTCTGTTTATGATTTAGCATAATTATAACTTGGTCCTTGAGTTTTCAAATCATGGTTTGAATATATCATATTGATTAGGAGATTGCAGAATTATGTTCAGCGACAGGGAATGATAACCTATGCCTCGTAAGTTTGCTTGGGTTAATTCCTATTTCACTATTCTAGAACATTTATATAATGAAGTGTTCCTCAAAAATCATTGAATAAACTCATCTTGATGAAGCAAGAAACCATACCTGCCAAGTTCACAGGCAACTACTGGTCGTTTCAGTATCTCCTGACTTAGAGTACAATAGTTCCACTGGGCCACTAATTCAGCATCTTTGTCAACCTGGCAAAAGAAAACAGAAACCCTCTGAGTTAACATCACCTCTAAAAGTCACAGGAGAGATGGTTCCACATATGAAAGTTCATTTAATAATGCCACACTATGTTCTCATTTTTAAATCAAAGATAATGATTTTTTTAAATTAAAGAACATGAAATGGGACTTTAAAAGTCCTAATACTATGTCAAATAAAGGTCTATCTAAACACGATACAAGAAAGTTTACATCACATCATTATACTGTTTATGCAAGTAACAAATATTAATATTTTCATCTCAAAAGTACACTGGAAAGACCATGTGGAAAAAAACAACCAGTACAGATAAATTTCTACAATTGGAAAGACTCCAAAGCAGTAGCAGAATTTAGAGACTAAAAACTGAGAACACAGACATTTTTTTAAAAAAAGGTTCAGTACAAAGACTATGTAATTTTTTACATAATCACCAGTTGAACAAAAACAAGTAGTTTTTGCTTATTAATCTATTTATCCACTGCTATGGTTTGAATGTCTCCATCAGAACTCATGTTGAATCCCCAGCAATCAGGAAAACGCAAATTAAAAACTCCACTGAGATTTTATCTCACTCCATTTAGAATGGCATTCATCAAAAATACAAATAATAAATACTGGTACGGATGCGTGGGAAAAGGAACACTTATACATTGTTGGTGGGACTGCAAATTGTAGAGCCATTATGGAAACCAGTATGGAGATGCCTCAAAAGACTAGGAATGGGACCATCATATGACCCTGCTATACGACTCCTCAGTATTTATCCAAAAGAACTATAGTCAGTATACTATAGTGATAGTCACATACCTATGTTTAAAGGAGCACAATTCACAATAGCCAAATTATGGAATCAGCCTCTGCATCCAATAGCAGATAAAAGGATAAAGAAAATGTGGCATATATACATGAAGTTTTATGCAGCCATAAGAATGAAATTATGTCATCTGCAGGAAAATGGATTTAGCCAGAGAATATCATGTTAAGTGAAATAAGCCAGACTCAGAAAGTCAAGGGTTGTATGTTTTCTCTCATACATAGAAGGTGGAGGGAGGGGGGGGGGGTTTCATGAAAACAGAAGGGAAGGTGGCTAGGCTATGGCTCAATGGTAAAGCGCTTGCCTCCCACATGTGAGGCACTGGGTTCGATCCTCAGCACTACATAAAAGTAAATAAACAAAATAAAGACACTGCGTCCAAGTATAACTAAAAATATTTTTTAAAAACCCAGAATGGAAAACAGTGGAACAGAGAATGGGATTGGAGAAGGGAAGAAGAGAAGGAAAGGAGAGGTACTAAGCAAGGTAAGTGACCAAATTATGATATGTGCATGTATGTATATATTCCAATGAATCCCACTATTCTGAATAAATTATAAAGCACTAATAAACTCTCTCTCTCTCTCTCTCACACACACACACACACAGACTCATGTTTAAATTATAATCCCCATTGAAAGGTATTAAGAGGTAGAACCAGAACCAGGCTGGGGATGTGGCTCAAGCGGTAGCATGCTCGCTTGGCATGCGTGCGGCCCGGGTTCGATCCTCAGCACCACATACAAACAAAGATGTTGTGTCCGCTGAAAACTAAAAAAATAAATATTAAAAAAATTCTCTCTCTCCCCCTTTCACTCTCTATTTAAAAAAAAAAAAAAGAGGTGGAACCAGGTGGGATCTTTTCAGAAGTGATTAGGTCATGAAGACTCTGCCCTAGTGAATATATTTTAATCCATTCATGGATGAATGATGGGTTAGTAAGTTATTATGAGAGTGGATCTGTTATAAAGGCCAGTTTTGGCTCTGTCTCTTGTATCATCTCTCTTGGTATATAGTGCCCTGGGCTATGGGGAGCCACATTGAGTGACCATGCCTTTAGTCCTGATGTACCACACAGATCTGAAAAATCATCGTAGCCTGGAACGGTAGTGCCATGACTCATGACTTGGTCTCCCCCACCCCTCAGATAGCAAGGAGGTTCTCTTTGAGGGGCGTGCCCCTAGGGTTGAGTTACACTCACCTGTTTCCTTTGTAATCCTACCCTTTTGCCCTGTTCAGGATAGAATGTTCCATGGAAACTCCCTTTGTGTGTCCCCTTCTCCTGCTCTCTGTTAGACGTAGCCTTTCTAGATATCAGTCAACCTGCTGACAGCAGACATCATGAAGCTAGACTCAACCACTTGAAACCTGACCTCCTGCCTCATTTGAATGGCTTCTCCCCAATAAAAGGGTTCAGCTCTCTCTGTTCCTCTCCCCCCCGCCACTCCCCGCCACACATACATAGACTCCTAAGGTCGGAGGAGTCTGCACAGGACCCAAAGAGAAAGGTATTTCTGTGTGCTGTGTGGTTATTTCGTACAGCCCAGTTCACCTGGAGTGACCTTGAGTGTTTAGTCATGGAATGCAACACTGGGCCACCTCAGGACTCTGCTAAGAGTATCCATGAGCAAGAAAGAGACTTACCAAATGCAGTCACTTGACAACTGGACTTCCCACCTCCAAGAAATACAAAAAATAATTCTTTTATAAATTACTCAATCTTGAGAGTATTCTGTTATAACAACAGAAAATGGAGTAAAACATCCATGATCTGAAAACTAGGACATAAAGCCCTCCATAGCCCTCAAACTACATTTTTACCTCTATGATACTCCAAGGCCCACTTGTCCTTACTCTTACAACAGCAAACTGAAATACTGTAACAGAACAGCATGATTTAGAGACAACAGAGAAAGAAAAAAATCCCCTGGAATTAATTTTTAAAATTTGCAGCAGCTACTGCCTAAGTGCCCTGTGTTCCAGGCACTGTGCTAAGCAGTTGCCATGACAAGCCCTTATAATCCTCACAAAAGCCCTACAAGTTAGTATTTTCACCACTGGAGATAAGAAACCAAGGCACCAAGTTAGGTGACATGTTCAAGGTCATGCAGCAAATGAAGAAACTAGGATAATAACCCAGGCCAACTGGCTCTAGACACCACTTTTTTTTTTTTCCCTCTTTGTACCAGAGATTGAACTCAAGGCCACTCAACCACTGAGCCACCTCTCCAGCCCTATTTTGTATTTTATTTAGAGACAGGGTCTCATTGAGTTGCTTAGTGCCTCGATTTTGCTGAGGCTGGCTTTAAACTCATGATTCTTTGGTCTCAGCCTCCCAATCAGATCTGCTGGGATCACAGGGCTGTGCCATTGTGCCAGCCTTTTTTTTTTTTTTGAGATGGGGTCTCACAATTTGCCCAGGCTGGCCTTGAATGCCTGGGATCAAGAGATCCTCCTTCTTCCACCTCCCAAGTAGTTGGGACTACAGCCATGTACCTCCGCACCCATAAATACCATGTTCTTAATCACCAGTCTATTATTTAAAACAAAAACTATTGTAATTGCTATTCTATTCATTCCTCGGATTCAAAAGCCACAGATCTGGCAGCTTAAATAGTTTTTTTTAATCAATATTCATACTGGAAAATCCCAAAGAGAGAGAGAGATCTGCATAATGAAGTAGATCTACATTTTTCACAGATTCAAAAAGCCATGTTCAGCAAGCCTAGGATCTACCATCTGGATCCCCTACCCGCTTCAGCCACAGTCCTTTACTGATTCAAAAAACATTTTGGAAAGTTGGGAACAGGGAGAAAAGTGACAAATTACTCCTTCTCCAGGGACTTAAAAAATTGGTCCCTCCCTCCAAATTGCTGAAAAATGTTTTTCCAAAGCCTCTCTTCTTTTTAGGGCAAGGTCCCAAATTAGAGCAATGTTTTGGACCAGATCAAACACACCACAAGTAATAAATCATCACACATCAGTGTAAAAAGACCAACTGTTTTCTTTTATATTTTCATTCACAATACTCAATACTTCCAGAGGTTCTAGTATCAAATGTGTGAGGTTTCCTTCACTCCAACTGATTCCTCTACCCTGCTTGGGTGGCCTACCATTCAACTCAAGTCTGACAGTGTCTACCTGAATCTAGCCTCAGATTCCACAGGTTAATAGCTCAGTCCCACAAGACTGCCCTTCTCGCTTTAGATGCTAATCACAAGTCCACGTTGTTACCTATGCTTCTGACCAACTGTTGTAAATCTGAGGTTACTCTACCCCACTCAGTTCTGATAACCTGTGGAGGCTCAGAGAACCCAGGAAGACAGTTTTATTAGAAAGATGCATCAGAGGATACAAATGATCAGCCAGATAAAGAGGTATAGAGAGTGAGGTGTGAAAAGGTCTCAAGCCAGGAGCTGTTCCTATGGATATGTTCAGCAACCTAGAAGCTCTCCAAACTCATTTCAGAGGTTTTTCTTTTTCCTTTTTTTTTTTTTTTTTTTTTTTATGGAGACTTCATCACATAGGCAAGCCTATTACTAACTTAATCTCCAGCTTCTCTCTTTCCTGGAGTATGTGGGGCAGAGCTATGTGAAAGTTACAAGTTTCCAATCATGGCTTGGTCTTTCTGGTGACCAATCCCAAACCAGGAGCTCATCAAGTTACCATATGAAAACAAGTGACACTCCTATTACCCAGGAAAATTTGGAGCTCTGTGTCAGAAACCACGGAAGCATCCATGTATATATTTCTTATTACTTCACAGTATGGATTTGAAATGTAAGCTCCATAAGAGTCCTGGGAAGTTAATGAAAGTGATTACAGTCACATACTAGTAGGTAGTGAAGCGAAGATTATCATTCAGTTATTCAAGATTTCAAAAGTCAGCATTCGTAATGACTTTTCTAATTCTATGGAATTTTCGTAATTCCATAAGGGGTGGACTGACTTGTTCTTTGCTGTATCCATCCCAAGAGCTTAGAACAGTATATATGGCAAATATTTATTGCATGAGTGGGGATAATAGAAATTATTCTGCCTGAGCATTCCTGTTGTTTCAGATCACCCTTTCTTCTTTCTTACCCACCGAAATGTGTTTCTTGTAAAGCCTCTAATGAACCTCCTCCTCTTTGCTTCTGGGCACATGAAAATAAAAGTGAACTGATTTTTTTTTTTTTTTTTTTGGAGGAAGCACCAAATCTCCCATGAATGTTAACTACGCAGCATCAGCCCATGTACATGTAGGTATGATAAGAGGGCACACTTCATCCTCCTAGGTATTCACTCATTCTCACAGTCAACACTTATTTATTGTCTGTTATGTGACAAACATGATACAGAGGTAAAACATGCAAGGACCTGTCCAAATGGGAGAGAGACAATAAACAAGGAACTACAGTGACAAGTCCGAATAAAGAAAAGTAAAGCACTAGAGGAGGATAGAGAGTGGCTGGAAACTAAGAGTAGTTCAGCTAGAAGACTGAGGTGACTGCTTAGCAAAGAACTGGATGAAAAAACAAATGATGTCATTACCTAGAGAAGAAGCTTTCAGGGTAATGCAATAACCTGGGCTGAGGAAAAAAGCCCTGTGTAGCTGAAACAAAATGAAAACGAATGGAGAGGGCCAATGAGGTAAAAAATAGGCAGGGGTCTGTTCACACAGTTTGATAGGATTTTATTCTGAACATGATGGGACCCACCAGCGTGTTTCAAATACCATATTGACATATGGGATTTATCTTTTAAAAAACTTCTCTGAATTCTGAATAAGAATATAAGGAGTCTACACATGTGCCAGGCACTGTGGTACACAATTTACATATCTTATGATATCAAAGAAAAGTCATTACGAATGCTGACTTTTGAAATCTTGAATAACTGAATGATAATCTTCGCTTCACTACCTACTAGTATGTGACTGTAATCACTTTCATTAACTTCCCAGGACTCAAATTCCCCATAATTAGCATAACAATTATTACATATAATTTGCTCCAATACTTGTGAAAATTAGATTATTTTTTCACTCACTCAGGTATTCAAAATAGTAACTTACCAGGAAACTCTGTTAGCTCTAGAGGACAAATGGGTGCAGTTGCGGTCACGAGGGGTTCACAGTGTGGTGTGGGAGGACGTAAATCAATCATAGACGCATAATTCAGTGTGATAAAATAGTTTAAAAGAGAAGGACTTGATTTTATGGGGTAAGGGTACAGCTAGGGAAGACTTCTGAGGAAACGAAGTAAATGCATACAAAGCTCAATAAATAGTGGCTATTTGAATCATCGCTACTAACCGCAGATGGGATTGGAATCCTGACTCTGCCACTTAGCTCTGCACCTTTTCCATTTGAGCCTCAACTGCCACGTCTAAAAATGGGGATGACAGCACGTACTTGTTGGGCTGCTGTGAGAATCACGACACCGTAAGTTGGCGTACTGCCCAGTGAAGGGAAACAGCAAGCACTCAATAAGTGCTACTTTCAATGCTGCTGTCAGTTCTGAATCCCCCAAACAGGGCACAGGAGCGCAGCTGGCGGTCTGGAACCCGCGGCTCCCCGTCAACCTCCTCTCGCTCCCAGGCCCTTCCGAGAGTCCCACCGCTCGCGGGCGCCTCCGGGCCCACACCGCTTACCTTCTCAACCTTCTTCGGCCCCTTGACCAGTTCATGCCGCTTGGGGATTGTACCCCCGTCGCAACCCATCGCAAGGCCGCAGTCAGCGCCAGCAACCAAACACTGACGACGCCACTTCCGGGGTCTCTGATGAAAACGTCAATCACTTCCGGCGCGCCACGATGACGCACACGCCCATCGTGACGCAGCGGCGCGGGGCGGGGCGAGGTGGATGGGGTGTGGCCGTCGCGCGGTGCCGGGGAGCGGTTGCCAAGCGCCGGTTGCCGTGGAGAGCACCGCCGGGGGAGCTGGGCGTGGCCCCGCTGCGTGCGCGGCCAGAGCACGGAGGGGCCGCGGCTGGTCCCTTCCTCTTTACCCAATGGGGTTCCCTGTATTTCTGCTGCCAGTTGGCTGCGGGAGGGCGGCGAGGACGGTGACTCGGGCGTGCCACCCCAGCGTGTGTGACCGCGAGCGCCTGGAGGACCGGGCTACCAAGGGCGCAAGGAGACGGACCTTTCGTTTCAGTTAACATTGGTGTTTTTAAAAGAAGGTGTCTTTATTGAGCGACAGCTGTGACCTGGTTGCCTCGAGAAACTGTGATGTTACAGCAGATTCTGGGGAAGTACAACCCTTGAAGGCCTGGAACTTTCTGGCATTGCCATGTGTACCATATGTGGTATATGATGCAACTGAGCATACAGTGGGTGCCTACATGCATTTCATTCGCAGTCTCCTAAAACCCACTCTATTTTATTGATTTAACAAGAAGCAGATATAATTGACAAACAATACCTCTATTCACACACACACACACACACACACACACACACCCTCCCCAAGAGACAGGCTCTATTATATTTGTATTGAGAACACAAATCCCTTACCAAACTTCTGCCAGAATCCATGATTGCTGTCACGCTCTTATCATTTGTTTATTCCTTAAATTATACATTACTGGAACGTGTGTCCACTGTCATAAGGCAGACCTCCATATTGGAATTTACCATGTTGACCTTAACGAAATGCAAAAATGTTGCAAATAGTCCCCACTTTGCAACAGGTCTCCAGAAAATATGTGGATGTAAAAACTTCAAGGTCTGTAGGCTTGGGGTATCTGTTACTGTAGTGAATGAGAATTAAAAGAAAAACGCTTTCATCAGTTGGTGTCTCGTTGATTTATGACATATTTAGTGGCAATCTGCATGAGAACAAGGACTTTGTGTTATTCCCATCTGTACCCCAGTGACTAGAAGGGTAATTGGCATACTCAAGATATATTTCCTCAATAAACAAAAAAAATGTACAGACTCATTCCAGAGGGGTTTGGGTAGACTCTAAAACTGAGAAATATAGAACTCTTGGCTCATGAGTTCTATCCAAATCCTTGCACTGAAAGACTTGAGCATCATCTAGCATGGCTCCCGGCAGCATCAAGCTATGTCCCCAGGATGACCCCAGCTTCCATTGCAGGGCTGGCTGGAGAAGCGCCACAATACCATGTCAGCCACACATCAGTAAAGCTCAGGCAGCTGGAGCTCTTTCTTCCTCCTTGGTTTCCTCTTTTAGAATACGGGTCTCTAGGCAACCTTGTTTTTTACACACATCTAAAATTTGTGTGGTTTAGTGTCATCAGTAGCAACAATTTTCCGCTGAGAGTTGGCTGCCATGTCAGGCACGTGACTTGAGCCTCCCAGTCACACCAGGAAGCAGGTGTGATTATTGTCAGCCTCCTCTTCCCCTGCCTTTGTTGAAAGAACCAACAGAGGGAATTTCCTTACAAGGATCCCTGGATCCTGTCAAGCTGTGGATTTCAAGCAAAGGGAAGAATGAAATCATGTTGGAGAAAAATCATCATCCTCTAGTAACACTGGTGTCCCAACCAACCCCCCTTCCAAAAGTATAGACTGAGTTTTATTTAGGAAAGTAGAGACACATTCAGTGTGTGTGTGTGTGTGGGGGGGGGGGGAACAATCTCAAAAGAGAGATGAGATGCCCTAGGGGTAAAGCAAGGAATACGTGCTCAAGGGAGAATACAGGCCATCTCTACAGGGACAGACAGCAAGCAACCCAGTGGCTGGTGTTAGTATTTATAACCATGCAGTGTTAGGGGCTGGACTAGAAGAGAAGGCAGGACAGCACTGCACAATTTTGCACCAATTTTCTCTTTTCTTGCGCATTCCCCTTGTTTCACCAGAAGGTGGACAAGGGTATGTTGCTCAAGATTTACAGCTGTACTTTCTGCATCTCAATAGCTTGTGGAAATTTCCTTTAAAAGTCAGTGTATCTATTTCTTTATCCTAAACCCCTGTGTCAACCCCCACTGCAGAGACTTTTCCTTAAAAGTCTTAAGGGTGGCCGAGGGGCGACATCCATCCTCTATGGCTGCTTCAGCTGGCAAAGGGGCCCTGGCACTGCCTGGTCAGGGATCAGAAGTCTCATCCTAACTGCTCTAAAGGACATGGACACTGGTCTGTTGTGGTCATGAGTTGGAATTCTTGTGCTATATCCTCTTAACATGGAGTTGTTGTTATCTAGAAGTTACAAACTTTACTAGGTGTTATAGTTTGCATACTAGGTGTCTCCCAAAAGCGTGTGTGTGAACACAAGAAAGTTCAGAGGTGAGGCGTACAGCTCTAATCCCAGTGGCTCAGGAGGCTGAGGCAATTTAGCAAGTCTCTAAGCAATTTCTCCAGACCCTGACTCTAAATAAAATATAAAAAGGGCTGGGGATTTAGCTCAGTGGTTAAGCACCCTGGGTTTAATAACCAGTATGGAAGGAAGGAAGGGAGGGAGGGAGGGAAAGAAAGTTCAGAGGTGAAATGATTAGGTTATGAGAGTCTTATCCTAATCCGTGCATTAATCTCCTGATAGGGATTAATTGGGCGGTCACTGTAGGCAGGTAGGCTGTGGCTGGAGGAGGCAGGTCCCTGGGGGCATGCCTTTGCAGTATATATTTTGTTCTTGTTGAGCAGAGCTCACTTTCTGCTTTCTGGTGTCATGTCCCTAGCGGCTTCACTCTGTCACTCTCTTCCACCATGCTGTTCTGCCTCACCTCTGGCCCTGAGGAATGGAGCCCGCTGTCTATGGACTGAGATCTCTGAAACAGTGAGCCCCAAATAAACTTTTCCACTTCTAGTTGTTCTTGTCAGGTCTTATGGTCATAGCAGTGAAAAGGCTAATACATTAGGAGATTAAATAGACAAGGTTGAGCAGTAGGAGCACATGTACCATTTCCAGAAATCCTAATGGTAATCACTGTAGGTAAAAACAGTGTTTCTTAACTTTTTGGAGCCATTGGATCTGTTTGATAACTTGATAAGAACTTTAGACTTACTCCCCAGAAAAATATCTGTTAGCACAAATAAGAAGTTTCACATGGTATACATGTTTGTATTCCATTCACCGGCTCCAGCTATGAAGTACTTTAAATGCTGAGACACTTGTTCCCACATATTTTAGACATCTAAACCATTAGGAGTTTGATTTCCTGAGATTTCTATTTAGATTCTTTCCCATAGCTGCAGTTTAACATTCTGTCTGGAAAGATAAGATATGTAGAGTAAGTAACTCATTTCAAGAGTGAGAATTTTTTTTAAAAAACTATATATTAGGATTTTTAAGAAATTTTACAGTTATCCTTTCAGGTCCCACTTAGGAGAGGTTCCAAAAGAAAGTTAAAATAAAGTGGAAAATTAGATCATTAATGAGATAATCTAAAACAAAAATTACTTTTAATTCCTACTCTTAGGGAAATAGAATATTCCAGGAATACATAAGGCCTTCCATAAACTGGCCCTGGCTACCATTCCTAAGTCATCTTGGCCACTCTTCTTTCCCTCACTAAGTCCCAGCCACATGGACCTCCCTCTTCTCTTCCTGAGCACAAGAATTTCTGATCCTTCTTGGGAATGATCTCTGAATCCTAAATGCTTGCCCAGCTAACTCTCTGGAGTGACTTAGCACTCTATTTGTGGATCCCATTCTCAAAGAGATTGTCCCTAACCTTTCCATCTAAAAGAACACTCCTCTGTCACACAGGCCCCTCTTTTCCTTTATCATCTTCATTGCAAATTACTCCTTCATGTTGTGTTATATATTTCAGTTTTGATTTCTTATTTACCATGATTTTTTTTTTGCATTGATTTTGGTTTCTTAAAAAACAACAACAACAACAATACAAAACTCCATCAGGGCTAGGGATGTAACTCAATGGTGGAGTGATTGCCTGGCATGCACAAGACCTGGGGTTTTATCCTCAGTACCAATAAAAAGGAAAAAAAGGAAAAATGTGTGTGAGGGGAGCATCAGAATACTATTTCTTTTTATTACCAAGTATTTTGGGGCCCTTGTTGCATTATGGGAGGGTGACTTGGGTACTGTCCTGACCCTGGTGCGCCCCTGCCATGGAATGATAGCTGCATATTGTAAGCCTTTGCTTTGTTCCCTGCAGCACCTCTAGAGCTCAGCAGAGTCCTTGAAAAATAGGAGGTGCTCAAGATGTGCTTGTTAAAGTCATGGATGAAGAGAAAACAGTATTAACAAATAGCGTTGATGCATTACGAGTGCAAACAGGAATGGCACATTTATAGATTGGGGTACACCGTAAGGGAAAAATTAAAAAAAAATGTTAAAGGATATTTTATTTAAAAAAAAAAAAAGCAAAAAAGAAAGCATAGTTCCAAAACATGACTCCGAAGGGCTTGTCACATTGGAAGATCTCTTAAGTGGTCTCCTCACCACTTCCATCCTCCTGATGAATTTAACATAATTGAGGTCAAGTTGCTACCACCACCACCCACCATTTCCTCTCTCTTCTTTGGGAGGAAATGGTACAGAATTCTGGGCATGAGACACAAATATTTAACAAAAAATAAAAAATAAAAAAATGGCAGAGCTGAAAATATATATGTAATTCTATTAGATGTTTTTCCAGAAGTAATCATCCTATTAGATTAATAACTACTCTTTCAAAAAAAAAAAAAAAGGAAGGAAACACATTTAGCTAAGGGCAGCACTTTTCATGTTCGTATCCAATGGTTTTGCATTTTGTTGACAAGTGTCCTTGGTTTGAACTCATCTCAAAATGGGGAGGGGGGGGACATGAAATAGGACCTGTCATTACCTTTTAGATATTCTGTCACTTAGGAAGGGCGGAGCTAAAATATACAAACAGCTGGAACAATGCTTTAGTAGTAATCATTCAATAAATATGGGCTGCTGTTATCATCATTGTGTAAAAAAAAATTTGTCCACTGCAATAAAAACTGGTAGTTTGCCTCCAAGCAACAATCTTTTCTTCTTCTAACAACATGGCTGACTTTTGCTAGGGATTGTATTGGAATTCAGTTCTCCACAGCTGCTTTTCATTTCCATACCTCATTCCCTTTTGTATTGTTTTGTTTTGCTTTTGTGTTTTTGTGGTGCTGGGGATGGAACCCAGGGTCTTGTACTTGCTAAGCAATGCTCCACTCCTGAGCTACATCCCCAACCCTGTTCTTTGCACACCTTCTGAGCAAAGGACCTGCTATTTTTTTTCCTGGAGCATCTTTTCAAGGATGTTGGTAGCCAACAACCTTGGAAGATAGAGATAGTGCCTCGCTCCAGAGCACTGGGCAGGTTTCTCTGCTTCCAATGTAATAAAGACGAGGTCTTCTCTAAGTGAAGCGTGGCCAGCTCTGCTCAGAGCCCATTATAAGAGATTGTGGATTTCTGTTCTGGGTTTCCTCTGCTTTGAAACAAACCTAAGTGTGAGTGGCCTACACCTGAGCCCACCTCTGACTCACCCCCTTGCAGTTGAGGGATGAGGGAACAGGGCATGAAGGTGAAGCTTCTTGTGGTGCTGAGGGAATCTCAGGTCTCTGTGCAGATAGGAGTCCACATTTCAGCTCTGACCAGCATCCTTAGGAAGGCCTGCCTGCAACATTGGCCTTTGATTGACATGTAGGAACTTGGAACTCAGGAGGGTTTCTAACATCCCCAGAACAAATAAGAATGGCTCACGGGGCTGGGGATGTGGCTCAAGTGGTAGCGCGCTCGCCTGGCATGCGTGCGGCCCGGGTTCGATCCTCAGCACCACATACAAACAAAGATGTTGTGTCCACCGAAAAATAAATAAATAAATATTAAAAAAAAAAAATGGCTCACTGCACCTAAGCTGTACAGACTGCCGCAGTCCGGCTGCAGCAAAATAACGGGGGTGGGGGGTGGGGTGGGTGACGAACAACTTGTGTACGTTGATACAGCAGGAGTGGGAGCCCTTTATTGTAGGACAACAGAGGTATTTATACATTCCACACAGCTTATCTTAATTAACATAAACTAGATACAGCAGTCAACCAATAAGGAATCTCCACACTTAATGGCTCGCTGGAGCTGGCATTACTTCACAAACCACTCCCTCTGGCATTTTGCCAGGCGCCATCCAGACTTGTTTACAGACCTTAACATTAACCATTCCCCCTGGCAAAATACCAGGCGCCATCCTGACTTGTTTACAGACTCTAACACAGACAAGTATGGTTTGTGCTGAACATCTGCTTTCCTTCTGAGAGTTTGGAAATCAGGTACGCGTCAGGAAGAGATGCCTATGTGGTCAGTGCCCAATAATGACACTGGGTGCTGTGGCTCTCACAAGCTTCCCAGGTTGGAGACTCCTCACAATGATGTCACAGCTCATGGGGGGGGGGAATCAAGTGTGTCCCTTGTCATTGCACTAGGAGAGGACTCTAGGAGCTTGTGTCTGTCCCCCTACATTTCACCCTGGTACCCTCTTCTTTTTGCTGATTTTACTATCTGTCCTTTTGCTGAAAAAATTCAGAGCTATGAGTAAACCCTATTCTGCATTCTGTAAGTCCTCCTCATGACTCATTGGGCCTGAAGTCATGTTGGGGACCAATGACACAGTCTTTGATACCAGAATCTCATGTCTTTTGTGGAATCAAGGCAAGCCAACTGGTATTATGGTTTAGACATGAGGCATCCCCAAAAGTTCACATGCAAGACAAAGCAAGAATGTTCAGAGATGAAATGACTTGCTTATGAGAGCTGTAACCTAATAGTGGATTATTACACTGATATGGATTAAATTGGTGGTAACCATAGGTAGGTAAGGCTTATGGAGGCCAAAGGAGAGTTCCATAAAGAACTTTCCCTTTGCTCCTCATAGAAACCCTAAATAAATCTTTTAGCTTCACTATTCTTACTTGACTTTAAAAAGTCACTAATTTGGGAGGCCACAGAGCTGGGCAGTCCATTTTTAGTCCCCTGTTGGTTTTGCTGTAGATCACACCTCTGGTGTGTGGGTTGTAATAATAACAGTTGCCTAGGTTACTCTTCAGGGACATGAAGAAGAATACTAGCTCTTCTCATGGACCTGCAGATGACTAGAACAGGAGCAATCTCTTACCGGTCTGTCCTCTTCACTGCCTTAACCTTTGGGTCAGATTCTACTCTGTTCTGCATGTAGAGACATTGAACATTGGGAAATGTTTTGTCCAAGACTATAATACAGGATTAACTTTACCTAGACTTGCCTAATTCTGCTCCCACCCTTGAATGGCTGTGCAGCTATTCTGCCCCAAATTGTTTTAAGATACTTGAGTCAATAAATTTCCTCTATTGTTTAAGACAAACTAGATATGGTTTTCCAACACTAGAAATAGAATCCCTGTTATGGTTTAGTTGTTAGGTGTCCCCCAAAAGTTTATATGTGAGACAAATCAAGTAAGTTCAGAGGTGAAGTGATTGGGTCATGACAGCCTTAACTTATTAGGTGTATTAATCCCCTGGAAGGGATTAACTGGGTGGTAACTGCAGCAGGAAGACTTTGGCTGGAGGAGGTGGGTCCCTGGGGGCATGCCTTTGGGGTATATATTTTGTCCTTGTTGAGCAGAGCTTTCCCTCTGCTTCTTGGTTCCATGACCTGAGCTGCTTCCCTCTGCCACACTCTTCTGCTGTGATGTTCTGCCTCATCTCAAGCCCTGAGGAATGGAGCTGGCCTTCTATGGACTGAGATTTCTGAAACTGTGAGTCCCCAAAGAAACTTTTCTTCTTCTAATTGTTCTTGTCAGGTCTTATGGGGATAGTGGTGAAAAAACTGACTTCAATCCCAATTGATGAAGATTCTGCTGTTCAAAGAATGTGGCCCTCTAGGGTCTCTCTGTTCAGCTGTAGAGACAAGTCTCACAAAGGAGAGAGTCTTCTTTTTTTAGGATCCAGAAACTAACTCAATAAAACAGTCAGCTTTCTACAACCAATGTCTTAACATGCCCACCAAGGACAGAAGAGTGGATGGCCACTGGACCTTGTTCCCCTGCAGGGGACCCAGCTGGAGATGCTGATTTCAGGCTACAGAGGTATTTATGTGGCTGAGACACATATGACAACCACAGACCGTCCCTGGGATGGACAGGATTATGTAACCGTAGAAACCTGAGCAGAAAGCCTCTGCTGCAAGGGGTGGAAGAGGAGGTGGTTTGACGGGAGGAGAGCTCAGTGTCATTTCCATGTCTGTGCCCAGCGATGGGTATCCTGTCCACACCACACCTTCCTGTCTGCACCCCACAGGTGATGGCTTTGTGCCACATGCTGATCTGACGCATAAAACATGGCCTCTACAGCATCTGCCTATAGACTTCAGTGAGAAGCATTTGAAGGCCAAAAATAAACATCAAGGACTTGACTTGGGGACCAGAACTCAGGCAGTGTGGACCAAAGGCTTGCAAAGGATTGCTGAAAATGATGCTTCAATTCATGGTTATATTTAAATATTATTATAAACGGTTGCAGAGTTGCAACTGTTGAAATATAAACTTTTTTTTCTAATTGAGCAGTAGAACTTCTCAATACAGAATCTACAATATACAAAATAAGTTAATAGGGAACACAACAGAACATGTGTGGCAAGAATATACCATGCATCTTTAACCACAGTAAGAAAACAGCAAAAAAAATATATAGTTTTGGTGCAAGAAACATCCACAACTTGTACCAATCTCACGGAATTAATTCAATCCAAAATTTTTTAAAAATTACATTTTCTAATGGATGCAACAGAAATGTATCTTTTGAAACTGAGCTCCCTTCTCTTCCTTGGACTGTATTTTCTCCCTGCCTCTGATTTATTATAGATGCATTTCTTAATCATTTTATTGTCTGGACTGTGAGTTCATGAGGGCATGGCTGCTGAGAAACTGCTGTGTCTCTAGCCTTAGAACTTGACATATAGTTAGTGCCCAATAAATAAGTGCTGAATGAATGAATGTAAACCACATACACATTTAACCAACATAGAAATGATTTCTTCGTTGTTACTTCCAACAGTGACTTTGCATACCCTAGATGGCACGTCCTCCTCATAAGGTCCTTACATAATGCCTGGCTCTCTTTCCTGCCCACTGGGGGTAAGCCAGTGTCCTGGAGTTGCTTGGCTGCTTGTACTACAGGCTCTGGGCACAGTGGCTGCCGTGGCCCATCCTGTATGCTCTGCAGCGTTCCCCAGGGGACAGAGTTGCCCAGGTTGTGCTGAGAAGCTAAGAAGTAACCGGAGGGAGGAGGCGGCAGTGCCTCAATCCAACGTCCCTCTGAATTGTCGTGTGTGATGCTCCAGCTTCTTGGCCTCAGCCTGGAGGTGCCCCAGGGCTGCAGGGCTCGGGTACTTGAGAACTGCATTCTTGGTGGCCAGCGCCAGGTCCTTCAGCAGCCCACAAAGGTGGCTGCTGCTGCAGAGGATCTCGTTACGCACATCCTTCTCCTGGGTCTCCTTGCACAGAGTGTCCACCAGCTTCTGCCCCACCATGATGACCAGCTTGCTCTGAGTGATAAAGATCTCTGGAGGCTGGCTGTTGCTGAGGCTGCTGTGGAATACATTGATGGCTTTGAAGAGCGCCCCAAAATAGAGGCGGCAGTGTTCAGAGAGGTGCACTTTCCTCCGGGGGTTCTGCTGAGTCAAAGGCTGGGCTACAAGAGAGCCAGGATTCTAGAGAAGAGAAGGAGGAAGCAGGTAAGAGACAGATGGATCAGCAAGCTGCGGTTATCTTCCCTTTCTATTTTTGCTTGATTGGCAAGGCATTTTAGAAGAAAAGACACAGTTTTTTGGGGACGTCTAAAGAAAATAATGTTAATGTTTCCAAAGCGCTGTAGCATATATTATAACATAGTATATGTAATCTTATGTATTATAATACATACTATATATAATTTTATTCGACCATCAGTAGACCATAAGAAACTCACTCTAAGGGACATGAGAACAATAACTAAATTTATAGCTTTCAAAAGTGCAAGAAGGAGTTGGGGTTGAAGCTTGGTGATAGAGCATATGCTTAACATGTGCAAGGCAAGATGTAACAACAACTAACACTATTATGTTTAACAATAATGCACCAATAAAAATATGGAAAGAGAAAAAATAAAAGGGAAAAGAAAAAAACAATAATAACAACAACACCAAAAATGTAGAAACTTGACAGTGAGATTTTTAAAATTTGCCCAAAGAATAGCTTTTAAGACATTTACAAATCCTTTCTGATTCCAGTACCAAAGGTACAGTGAAAGGGGTCAAATATACTGACCTATCTACCTTAATATGAAAATGCTTACCTTGTTTGCTGTTAAGGTCTCATCAAAATTTTACTTTCAGGAAAATGGGATCAATGTTTCTCCCATATGCCATCAGAGGATTCTCAGCACCTGAGTTGGTGGTGGTCACTCTGGGTAGCATTACAAGGCAGCTTAGGGTTTTTTTTTTTTTAATCTAGTTTTATTATTTGCAGTGCTGAGGGTTGAAGCCAGGACTTCTGCACAAGCTGGGCGAGTGCTGTACCAGTGAGGTACATACACCCGGCCCTCCTATTTTTTTAATAAGTGAGGAAACTGAACTCAGGGGCCATTCAATTAGTAAATTCAGCTGGAGCTCACAGTCAAATGGCAAAGTCTGAGACTCTCTCCCTCAAACTCTGCCCTCTCTTGTCTACCGATGACAGCACTTCATCAGAAAGGACCCGCAAAGTGAATGTCAGAAGGGGCAATGTCCCTCAGGGCTGGTGGAGGGGGAGTCAGACAAGAAGCAAGGCATACTTTGGAGAAATCTATTCATTTTTATGATTTCATATTTGGAAAATGAAGACAATGATTATTTTTAGTATGAAGTGAAAAGAGGATGGGGTGTTGGTTAAGAGGATTCTGGGAGCAGGGAGGATGGGAAGAAGGGTTAGAAGCATGAGCCAGGAAATCTATCTTAAAAGTACCAACTGTAGGTAAAGGAAGAGAGTACCTTGGCTCCTGACCCAGGTGTGGAGCCTGCAGAGGTGGTTCTAGTTGTTTTTCTTATGGACAGGCAGCTGCAGGCAGTGTGTGGGCAGGGGTTGGGGTGCCACCAGGGCTTCCCACACCCGGAGCATGGTCCCCTGTGGCCAATGACACCCTGTCCCCACTGAGGAAGCACTGTCAGTGTAAAGCAGGGGATTTCCAGGGTGGCCCCTGGACCAAAAGCATCAGGAGCACCTGGGGGCTTGTCAGGAAGGTAGATTCTCTGCACCCACGCCCACCTAATCAGAAACTCGGAGTTTCAGCAAGCCTTATAAGTGACTGTGATGTACTGTCATGCTGGGTGGCCTCTGGTCTAAGGCATACTTTGCCTTGAAAGGACAGCATGACCTTTAGCAATACAGAAGGCCTGATGCTCAGTATTTGGGGTGTGGGTAACTGAGCCTGGGTTCTTGCCCCTCTTTGCTTCAGAGAAGGCACATGATCTTGTCTGCATCACCCTCCCCCCACCTAGCATGCCCCTTAATCTGGGCTGTTGAACTGGTTCACTGTTTCCCAAGCAGCCAGCCTCCCTCTTGACATCTGCTGGCTTCACACTGAGTCTCTGGATGGACCCATTGTTTTCACTTTAATAATTTAAAGGAAAATTTCAAAATTTGGAATTGGAAAACTATTGTCATTTGCCACAAATCGAAGATGACCAATAACAATAAGCACAATGATAACATCTTTGATTAAAAAAGAATTAGGAGATGTCGAAGAGGTGTTGAAGACAGAACTTCAAACCAAAGTGGGTTTTGTTGTTGTAATCAGAAGCATTAATTGGTGACATCACAGAGAATGTGACCATGTTATCTAATGCCATATTGGACCCGCCCATGATGAACTTGCAGTTTTCCCTGGTGGTCAGGGTTAAGGGCCATGATACATACACTAGAGCTCTCCAGGGTTCTTTGTACTATAAAGAAGAGAAAACCAGATCTCCCCCAAGTGGGTCATGGCTATAGGATGAGATTGCTATAGCATGATGAAATGTCTCTAGGGACAAAGCATGTAACCAGAGGTGTTGGGGAGTGAGCAAGACAGCTTACCATTGCATCTAAGTCTTTGTCTTCTTCTAACTTTCCTTCCAAGATGCGTGTTTCTTTTTCTTCTAGGTTAGGTAATGCCTGAAAAATAAAATACAATTTGGATGGTTTTTCATTATTTCAAACTGCATCAGTTCAGGCTAATGCTCGAGTGCTCCTACCTGTACTGCTATTCCTGGTTCTGCTACTGACACCTGTTGTCAACCAAAGGAGACTTTGGCAGTCCAAGGCTAACCAACAAGGCCTAATGTAATGACCCATAAAAAATTATGTTTAAATTTTTTAATTAAAAATTTTTTAATTAAAAAAATTTACCTGGAAATGAAAGATGTTCAAATTTCTAGAATATGTTAAAGCTGTTACATCATCAGGCATGTCAACAGAACCCCAAGGCTGGGACCCAAAGAGTCAAACCATCTCCACACAGCTCTCAGGTGCCCACTGGGCTCTTGGCTACAACCTCTGAACTCAACGTCCTCTTCTTGTAAGGTCTAAAGGCTCCACAAGAGTTCCTAGGTAGGACTGGAGTGTGGAGGCTGATCAGACCTGGAACAACTCAGAAGATTGTCTGAATGGGGGCTTGGGTGTAGCTCAGTTGGCAGAGTGCTTGCCCAGCCTGCACAAGGCCTTGGTTCATCCCTCAGCACAGCCAAAACCACAAAAACAAACAAAAATACAAGAATGTTTGAAGGGTACTTCTTTTTCTATGAAACATGCTGATGATAACAAAATGTATAACTTTCAAAAACATGAGGATACTTGGTGGCAAGATTTAAAACTTAATAAACTTTTTTTTTGGTAACAGGATTGAACTTGGGAACTTAACCACTGAACCACATCCACACCCCTTTTTGTGTATTTTATTTAGAGACAGGTCTTGCTGAGTTGCTTAGGGCCTGAGGTAGGCTTTGAACTTGCAATCCTCCTGTCTCAGCTTCCCAAGCCGCTGGGATTACAGGAGTGCACCACTGTGTCCGACAAAACTTAACAAACATTTTTAAAAGATTTAAAAAATACTTTCTAATTCTAGGATCAGAGGTAAACCTGAACCCCCAAAATTTTTTAGAGAAAATCCAAATATACTGATCTATCTGGCTTAATATTAAAATCCAACAAGATTTTGTCAAGAAGTTTGCTTTCATGCATTTTATTCTCTAGGAAATGGAACCTTTGTCTTGCGAGAGCCTAAGAGCTATCAGTAGAGCTTCTCGGCACCTCGCTTAGTGGTGATGGCTCTGGACGACATCAGAAGACCTACTTTATGTCACTGGGACCTCTGAACTCACCTGTTCAGAGGCACTTGTCCCATTTTTCTTAAGTACTTCAGGGGAATGGTAGTTTTCCCTTGCTTTATTAAAAGGAGTACTCTTTTGGTATGATTCTACTTCTCTTTGTGGAAGCTGGATGCATTTTTTACACGTAAATTCTGCATTTGAGGACAACTGGATGGTCTCTTCTTTTTCACAATTCTGCTTAAAGAGCAGCCTCCCATTGGCAATGACAATGGAGGAAAATCTCTTGACATCTTCCGGAACCATCCGTGCCACCATGACAAACCTCTCAAGGTCATCGAGGCTGTTCTGAACTTTGTCTGTCACAAGAACTTCGAGGGACCAATTGCAGCTGTCCAGGTTTTCCTTTGCTTCTAGCAGGATCTGGTAGGAATTGGAGATTGTCTGTAACTGATCTCGAATTCTGGCCCTAAGATGACTGTCAGTGACGTTGCAGGTAGACCCATAAACTCCTCGGGCAAAATCCAGAAATTCTTTTAAAGCTCCTTCTATGTGGTCAGCAGCCCTGTGGATCCCATCAATGTTGGCCTCCAGAGAGTCTCTGAACCTCCACTTCCTACTTACAAAGAGCAGCAGGCTTGCTGCAGAGCTGACCACTTTGTGCTGTAGGCTCATTGCTGTCTCTTTGGCTAAGTGCAGATCCAGGGAGAGCTCCTTGGCTGACTCCTCCAAGGAGGAGCTAGAGGAGGAGTCAGTTGACATGGAGGAGCAGGAAGAAACCACACTGGCTCTGCTGTCCGAGCTGGCAATGGATGACCTGTCTGGTTCTGGAGATAGGGAAGTTTTTCGTCTGGAGAACTCGAAGGAATTGTGGCCCCGGGGGTTCTCTGGAGCCTCCTTGGCTTTTCCCAGTTCTTTCCCTGCCTGGGACGCACTTGGCATTGCTTTGGGGATGTCATAAATATTGGGCTTGGTGTTCTGCTGCTCCACTCGGGGAATCAGAAAGCTGGAAGGCACCTTGTAGCTGGCGCCTGCATCTGAAGAGAGTGTGTTCCTGGGCACTAGGATGGTGTAGGAAGGGACATCTGAAAGGCTGGGATTCTTCTTCGTGGGCACCTTTTTACCTGGCTGTGAAGGGAGGATCCTGACTTTGGTATCTGGAGGTCTGTGGAAAGTAGAGCTCGAACTGGGGACAGCATTTGGCCCTGCTTCTTCCGCGAAGCTGGCTAGAGATGCATTTCTGACATTGGCCTTGCCCAGAGACACTGGAGTGTCATAAATCCATTCTGATTTCTGAGGGTTTGGCAATGTGCTGTAGCCCTCTCTTCCAAAGGCTGGTTTCAGAGGAATGTCCTGTGGAAGAACCACATGTAGTCGCCCATGTTAGCAGCAATAAAAAGAGGGCTTACTTGACCCTTCAGGTCTGACTGTTTCTCCTCTCTCTAGTCCCTTCTGTGGCTCCCCATCACTGTTATCACTCAAGGCCCCTCACAATCTCGATCCCTCCCCTTTTTTTGAGCCTCCTTTCTCTTGATTTTCAACATTCCAGCCCCCACCATCTTCCACCCTGTACTTATAGGTCCAGTCCCCTGGACTGTTTGCCTCACCTGAACTCAGAACACACACTCACACCACCATATTTAAAATTTTGCCAAAACGGGTCCCTTTGCTGTAACTGCCTGTTCAACTCTTTCCTTTCCATCTACTATATTTTCTATATTGCTCATGGCACTGCTGAAATGTCACCTCTTTTGTAAGGCCACCCCTAATAACTTTGGACAAAAGTATATCCATGGGACGCATGTAGTCGAATCCAGTGATGAATTCCCCTACACACACAGAAGCATACTTCAATGCAGTGCATCCCTGAGGTCTCTCACAAGAAGAAGTGATTTTTAACACTTGCTGAGCTCTTGCTCTGTGCTAGGCACTCTAGCAGGTGCTTTGCAGGGATTATCTCATGTAATCCTTCCAATACATCTGCAATACAAAACTGAGGCATGAAGAAGCTAAGTCTTACTCAAACCACATCCTATTCCTGAACCCCAGAGCAATTAAGTTGTTGTTTTTTGTTGTTGTTGTTGTTGTTTAAAATACAGTAAGGTTTGTTATGGAGAATTTGCATACTGATTTTTTTATCTAGGAAGTCCCTTGGAGGCCCATGTGTTAGTCTCATTCTCCAGCCGGTAGTGCCACTGGTAGGTGATGTAGTGGGGCCCTATAAGAGATGGGTCCTAATTAGAGGAAGTGAGGTCACTGAGGATGTGCCCTGGAAGAGGATATTAGGACTCCAGTGCCTTCCTCTTCCTCTGTCTGCTTTCTGGCCACCAGGAGGTGAGTGGTTGTGCTCCACTGTGCTCCCTCCATGGTATACTGTGCCGCCACAGGCCCAAAGCAACATGCCAACTGACCAGAGGCTCAACCTTTGAAACCATAAGCCAAAATAAACCTTTCCTCCTTATGAGTTGTTTACCTCAGGTATTCTGTCACAACAATGGAAAGCTGATGACACATCAAGCTAATAAAGTTTCCCAGCAGACATTTAGGCTTCCACGGCACCACAGCTCGGCACCTGTTCATACTCACGCCTGCTTGGCTGGCTGGAAGGTGGAGTGCTGCCTTTTGGGGACTGGGCGGTATGTCATATAACTGCTGCTTCTCCGGCTCCTAGGGAAAGACCGCAGAGGAGGACAACTTAGATTTTTTTCTTCCTAATGGCTATCATCACAAACTCTCCACTCTCCAATGTTTTTTTTTTTCCAATGAAAGAAACAAATCCCTGAACACTTTGGGGCTGTCAGTCATGGTGCTCTTCCATGTGCTGCAATGGATGAAAGTTCAACACTGGACGTGGTGATGTATAGGGCTCTCCTTCCCCAAGGACTGAGGGAAGCTGTACAGAGCTAACTGCAGTCACCTGAACTGAAATTGGCCACTCATCTAAAGGCAGTTAGCCTTAGGATGGAAAGAAGCCAGAAGGGACAATGACATGGGAGCCTAATACATCTTTTTGTTTGTTTTTCACAACAGAAATTCTCCTGTCACTCATGCTGTCATTCTGAATATATGTATCGAGTGACTACTAACTACGTCGAGCCAGGTGGAACTGTGCATGTACAGTGATGAGAGCAATAAAAAGAGAGCTTGGATTACCCCTTTGAAAAATGTGCATCCTACTGAAGACCTACTGAGTGCCAGATGCTGAGCTTGTCATTCCCCTGCCAGGCCCCTCCAGAGGCTTGAGATACAAATGTTTTATGTTACATATGAAAAACGTATACAGTGATCAGAATATGTGTATATTAGGATGTAAAAAAATAAGTTCCAAGTTCTAAGGCAAGGCAACACCAGAACAGGCTTTGCCAAGAAAGAGGGAAAGAGCTGGGTATTAGAGGGCTTCTTTGCCGAGTCGAGCTGAGTCTCCTGCAAATCCTTCAGGGTTAGGGACAAGTGCCCTCCACAAGTGAAGCATTGAGGGTTCCAATAGGATCCTTTGATGACTTGACTTGATGACTATGCCCTCAACATGGGGTCATAGTGCAGGGGGCTGGCTCTGGCTTTGGAGAGTTTAGAGGCTGACAACCAAGCAGAGTGTGGCTGTGCTATGATGGCCTGTCCTTGGGTTCAGGACCAGAGTGAAGAAAGCACATCCCTTGCCCTGGGCCTAGCATCCAGGGGCACCAAAACCCTCGGTCATCTAGGCCAAGTATTTAAAAATCATAATTAATGCAAAAAATCATGATGAATGAAATGTCAACGTTTTAAACAAAGACAGGACCCGACAGGCTGGGGATTAGGGCAAGGTAAGTGAGGCCATGGATTTAAGTGTGTCTTCATTTAAGAAGCTTACACCCGGGGAGATGCTGGTGCTCCCTTGTCCATCTTGGCAACGGGAGCATGTGTGCTTCCATGGCCCAACTGGGGTTGCATGGGAGCTGAGCATGAGCAGGGCAGGATGGGGAAGGGAATCTCAGGAGGATGCTTTGGAAATAACCTGCCTGCCTCGGGGCTAAGGGAAGAGGCACCAGCCAGAGCAGGTGCATTTGCTCCCTGGGTGGGATTTGCAGGTAAGCAGTGCTCAGTTAGGAGGTGGGGACAGCCCCAGAGGAGAGTCAGCCTGAACACTTGCCACCAGCATTCAGCACCTGCACCATGTCCCCAGAAGAGCCAGTCAGTAGGGCCTTTCTCCTGTCCTCTCTCCCTGCCTGTGTCCTGAGGCCCTGAAAGAGTCTGAGACCTCCCAGAGAGTGGGAGGGGAATGGAGACCTTGAGCCATGGAACCAGCAGAGAACCTGGTCAATCCTGAGGTCCCATTGCTGGAAACCAGGCCCAGCAAGCAGGCAGGAAGCGAGGGCAGAAACTTTGGCCTGAAATGAATGCACATTTGATTATTGCCTGGATGGGATGTTAAAATCCCCCATGGAGACTGGGGACACCAAAGTGACTTCTTTTAACTGAGTGACCAGGAAGTCACAGAGCTGCTCCAAGTTCTGTTTAGACTAGTGCTGTGGTCTCAGTCCTGGCTGCATATTAGCATCTCCTGGAAGCTTTGAAAGTCCTAACGCCTGAGCCCAGACCTGACAGGGCAGAATCTCTGGGGATGGGCCTTGGGCAGCAGGACTTGGGAAAGCTGCCGGTAACTCCATATGTGCTGGAGTCTGAGAGCTGAGAAAGGAGCGAAGCTGTTTTTGATGTGCCTATTATGTACAAGTAAGTTAAAAAAACAATAATAACTTGCCGGGCGTGGTGGAACACGCCTGTAATCCCAGCAACTCAGGAAGCCGAGGCAGGAAGATCGCAAGTTGGAGGCCAGACTGGGCAACTTAGTGAAACCCTGTCTCAAAATAAAAAAATAAAAAGGGCTGGGATGTAGCTCAGTGGTAAAGCAACCCTGAGCTTAATCCCCAATACTGAAAAAAAAAAGAAACCCTAAAATTTCTTCCCCCAGAGATAATGAATGATCAATGTTAAGATCATCAACCTTAAAACTGTGATGCATATCCTCCAAGACACTGTTTTTTAGGAGTTCAGGAATAAATAGCTCAGTGATAGAATGCTTGCCTAACATGCTCTGAGACCCTGGGCTGGGTCTCCAGCATTGCCAAAAAGATATTACTCTTTAAAAATGTATGTGTGTAGGTGTCTATATTCATAATGAAATATCTATTATAAATGAAAAGTAAAAATTTTAAAATGTCTGGAATTCCAATAGCCACAGTGTTCTCCCCAGCAGGCCTGGATCCTGCAAAGCTTGCCTCTCAGTGATGATATGACCTTCAGAGTTAGGGGACCGAAGCCCCTGAAGGCCTCCCTCAGGGAAGCTGAAATCAGCTGTCTGTGAGACGCCCAGACCCCACTCAGCTCAGGCCTGGGGGATCAGGGAGTGGGGCCACCACGCAAGGCTCACCTTAAGGGCTGAGGGGACCCGGCTCTGCACGGGCACGTCGTACACCTGGGAAGGCAGAGCTGGCAGCGAGGCCCTCGAAGGTCTGGGAAGCACAAAGAGGGTCTTGGAGAGAAAAAGAAGGGTGTCAAGGGAAAGGAAATGTTAAACTGATCACATGGTCATGTTCAAAGTTATCTCCCAAACAGAGAAGACAGCTCGTGGGCACTGTTGAGTGTCAGCCTAGCACTGCTAAGTGGCAGATGCTTTATCCTGGAGACTGGCAGTAGCTGGGTGCTGAGGGGGTGGCCCCCTGGTGGGGGAGAGGCTTCCTCAAGGGGTGGACCAAGGTTGCCTGCCCTGGGAAACAGCTAGAATGCAGAATCTTGGGCCCCACGTCCTGGGCAGCCTCAGGTAAATCTCTGGTGCAGTGGAAATAAACGGACCTAGTGATCCTGAAGCTCTCTAGGGATCTGGGCTGGACCTCTGACATGGGGCAACTCACACATACACCCAGCCACATGGGCAGAGGGGACTTTCAGAGTGTCCGTGAATGACTCCCAAGGTCCTGGGGAAATAGGCCTCAGGTCGGGCCTCTGGGGGAGTAGGAATCACAGATGACAGCACTTGCTGATGTGAGTAGAAGCAGAAAAGACCTTGGCAATCTGAGTGGTTGAAAGTGACAGAGGGATGGAGGGTGGGCAGCGGGGAGGACTGGGGAAGGTCAACAGCGGCAGGGAGGTTAAGGAGCGGGCTTGCATCCTACACAGAGCAGGACTGACAATCAGATTTCATCTTCCTAGGAGCACTGATTCAACATTGCCACCAATTCCATACCTATTAACGGGAACTCTGGGTTCCAACTAGTCCTTCAGAGCCGACTGCTGTCTACCCTGAGCATAAAGCTGGGTGCTATGGAGTGCGAGATGACACCCCTAGCTTGAGATCCAAATCATCTGGCAAGATTTAAAGTATTCCAGTTGCCAGGGCTCCTACCTCAGACCTCTCGAATCAGAGCATTTCTGGGAGCGGCCTGGGAATGGAGATTTTTTTTTTAAATGGGGTAGGAGATGCTCACTGCCTGGGGCTTATGGCCTAAGGGGGAAATAAATAGGATCCAGACACACCTAGGACATAGGTTGGTAAGTGAGATGGGGCCGGAAAAGAGGAGAAGGAGAATGTACCTCTTGCCCTGGTCCCAAGAAATCTGTCACAGAGTAACGGGCTTTCCCATTTGAATCCTAGGGGTGGTCAGGAATGAAATGTGGAGACAGGGAGGACAATGCAGGCTGAGGAGGCAGCTTGTGAGGACCAGGTAAAGGTCCTTCCATTCATTACAGTGTCCCTTGGACCACGCACTGGGTGGCACATGTTAAGTGCTGATGCTAATTTGAACGTGGATAGCACGGGATGGTAAAAGATAGCTCAGGACATGAACACCTGCCCAGCCCTTCATCAGGCTGCAATCACAAGTGCAGTTGAAACGGCCGTCAACTAACAGGACACACTTCTCCCAAGGACACAGTGTAGTGCCAAGTGTCAAAACAGCCCCTTCTTTGAGTGATGACTGCTTTCTTACTCTCAAAAAAATGAGGTTCTCCAATCCTGGGCTCTGGGAAGCACTGGCTCTCAAGTACCTTTATTAAGAAAGAAGTGTCAAAATAATAATAATAAAATAAAATCAATAAAAGATAAAAAAAAAAGAAAGAAAGAAGTGTCCTGGCTCATGCTTGGAGGGCTGAGTTACATACCCAAGAAGCAGAATCTGTTGTTCTGGGCTTCAGATAAGGGGAGCCCCAGCATTCTACCTCTGTCTCCACTTTATGGTTACCAAAGAATTCCTGTGCTAAGGGGCTAAGCCCTTTGAACCTAATATGAAACAGCCATGATTCTGTTTCACTAAATCCCACCTTTCCCTGAGCCCATAACTAGACCAACTTTTCCTCTGTGAGATACCCACAGGGTCCTCATTCTGCAGTTTTCTTCATTTCAGTTAATAAACCTGGCTGTGTCTCCAGTGGTCTCAGGCTGTTTGGTCCAGGACAAATCATCAATGGTCCCCACTGGGGATCCAATATCCTCACTAGGAAAGAGAGGCCATGCACTGTCCAAGCCCAGGGACCACACAGGAGCATCCTCACTATTGACAGCTACTTCTGTACCTCCTCCCTCCTGGCTCTGTTTATTAGGCAGCCCCTGCTCTCTCACACTACAGACCCTTTTCAAATGCAGTTCCTGTATCCATTGTTCCCCAGGACTTAAAAAAAGCCCCATTTTATTCATATGGCCGATGCCATGGGTTGCACATGTTTGCAAGAGCACACACACACACACAGAGGAGGGACTTTCCTAAAAATGACATTTGAGATAGAAGGATGCCACTTCAAAAATGCCCAGTGTTTCTTGGAAAATGTAGGTTCCAGATAGCAATTTGGGAACATGTCTGAGAAACCTGGTTTCGAGAGGCTTAGAGAGGCAGGAGGAAATCCTGTTCAGGAACCAGTGGGTCTCAAAGCAATTTCATGAGGAAATCTGGTCCTTTGCTGAAATACCAAAGAGTCCCCTCTTTTGGGAATTTCAACCAAAATCAAATATCTTCTTCTTCTTTTTTTTTTTTTTAAGTCAGGCTTATATATTATATTAAAGAAGTTGGAACAAAAAGTAAAGCAAAGCTCAGGATGGTGGTTACCCTGGGGGAAGTGGCAGGGAGAAGGCTCAGGGCTTCTGAGTGCTGGTTCTGTTCCATTTCTTGGTTGATCCTAGTGACTGAGTTACGACCTTAGGACCTGAAGGTGAAGCTTTAACAAAGAGGTAAATGGAAAGAGTAGCTCCAGCCTCAGCCGGGTGAAAGGAGATCACAGGATGGTGAGAATGGCGAGGACAGGCTCTGCCCTTGGGGCACTGAAGTCTGAAGAACATGGAGAGAGCTAAGAAGCTTTAGTGCTAGCTCTGTGTTCCCAGGTGCAGGAGTTGGATGGATAGTTTCACCTCCTTGGGATCAGTTTTCTCATCTGTAAAATGGAGAGTTGATCTAATCCAAAGGTCCTCAAAAATCTCTTCCAGTTATGGGGATGTCTGATTCTGATGTGTAGATGCCTCTCTTAGGACAATTTGAGGATAGGGACAAATTTCCACCACCTTGGATTTTAACCTTGGGCCACTCTGAATCTAGAGATGGTCAACAGAAGTACAAATTGAGTCCATGAAATGACTTGCCTAAGTGGTGGCCCAAGCCTGTGATCTCTCCGCTGGAGATGGCTTGAAGCTAGTGCCTGGTTCTACCAATGTCTGCTTCCACTTGGAACAACATGTATTTCCTGGGCAGCCTCAGACTTAGGGTTAAAGGCTCAGTAATGTGAGCAGGGGAGAGATGCATGCCTTTCCTGTGGACTGGAACATTCTCAACTGATTAGCTAGTTCCACCCTTTTCAGAGCAGAAAAGCAGAGCAGAGGGGAAGTGACGTTAGTTAGAATCACCACACGGTACATCTGGAGCTGACCTTAGAAATGCTCCTCTGACCTCTCCTGACCCAGAGGAGGACAGAGAAACACATGGGGTCTGTCATGTTCTGAGTGTCCTTGAGTGACAGGCTGCACAGGAAGCCAAGGGAGCCAGAGGGCCAGACCACTAGGTGACAGAGAACACACAAAAGGGCAAGAATGCAGCCAGGACAAACAGGGAAGGAGCTACAGAAGGAAAAAAAAAAAAAAAAAAAGCAGGAAAATTCCCCAGCGGTTCTCTGTGGCCACCTGCTGAGTCTTGCTCAGTGGCAAAAAGGCCCTGAATTCCCCTGGGTAGCTGCGGCTTCTCCTTACGGCAAGAGCATGGGGACATGCTTTATGGAAATGGTTGACAAGATTCATGGAAGGAACCCTCTTACAGCCCTGACCATCTCTCTGAGTTAAAGTTCACTTGTAACTTGTCTTTTCCTTTACGTGAATGTAATTTCAAGGTGGCAGTGAGTCACATTTCTGAAGCATTCTATTGAGTAGGGTCACTTCATTCAGTTGGCAAAAGTTTCCCGGAGCACCTAATAGAGGAGCACCAGGCACTGTGCTGGGTGCAGAGGGTGCTTGGCCGAAGGTGGGTTTGCATCTGTTTTCCTTTTAGGGAGAGGGGAAAATGACCCGATTTTTTTTTTTTCTTCATTAGTTTTGGAAAGAATTTCAAATCAATATCACCCAGTGTCACTTGTCCTTAGAAGAAATACCATGAAGGCCCCACTCCGTCTCAGCTGTTTTGACAGCTGCTGAGAGGCCAGGCCTAGACACAGCCAGTTGTTTCAGAAAAGCAAGGTAGTGCTCACCCCATGAAGGCCCAGCCAGCTTCCTCCTGGTGTCTGGAGTCAGCACCTGTGTGTGGCAGCTGTTCTGAGTAACAACTGTCTGGTCCTACGCCTTGCAGCCCAGGAAGTTAGAGAATCTGAAGTATTCAAAACCTTTGAAGGCACCAAGCCCTTTTCATTTGCAGGCAGCATCGAAGGCTGATACAGAGGAAGCCCGAGAGGAGCGCAGCACCTTCCTGGGGTCCCCTGGGCACACAGGTCAGGAAAGTGGCCTTTTCCAGGACACAGACCTTGCCAAGACCCCTGCCAGAGCTGAGGTCAGGTGGGATGTGTCATCTGAGCTGAAAGCCAAGCATCATGGCAGGCAGGAAGTGTCCAAGGCCATCGGATGCTGCAAATGCGTTCTGCTCCTCCACTTCACCCAGGCTGGGCTTCACATTCCTTTCTTTATTTTATAATAAAGTTTTCTTTCGGCTTTTACTAAGTGCTCCTTTTCCTCTGCTTTTAAAAAGCTGATATTATAAAAGCTACAGATGTCATACATGTTCCATAGAACATGCAAATTAACCCCCTAATCTGTTTGCTCATCAAACACTGATGGAGGACACACTCCATGCGAGGCTTGGTGCCAGGTGCTGGGGACACAGGTGGGAAAGAAGTAAAAGTTCCTTCACTTTCTCCTTAGCCAATTCCACCTCTTGAGGGCAGCCCTCCTTGTGTGTTTCTGGGTCCTTCCTACATGTGGGCAGAGATGGGGCACAGATCTTAGACATGTACGTGGACACAGGATACTGTCTTCGAGGCATCATTTGTCTGGTCTTTGATCATATTATTTACTTATTTAATAACACCTTATAGAAATGACTCATCTTTTTTTCTTTTTTAACAACTGCACGGTAGTTTGCTGTGGCAATGCACTCACTAATCCTCCCATACACTAACATTTAGGATTTTTTTTCCCCTAATACCAATGATTCTGGAAGGCCAGGGCCTCCTCGTTCCTACCAGTATTTGCCTTCCCGTGTGCTCCTGTAGCAATTCCAGAAGCAATATTTCTGGGTGAAAGGGAATACACGTTTTAAATGTGGTAGGTCACTTGACTTGGATGTGACAGAAATCCAGACCTATCACTACCACTAGAGATCCCAGTGATGCCCTGCTGTCCCCAGGCCATGAATGCCCACAGCACTTTCATGCACTGCTGCACTAAGCCTTCCGTCATCTGCAGTGGGGTCAGTCTTGGGCAGCTGGCCAATCCCAGGCTGTGGAGTGTATGAGTGACAAGGGTGGGGTCCTGGGCCAAGCACACAGCTCCTCAGTCACGATCACCAATGACCTAGGTTCCGTTTGGCACACTTGGATGAACAGACAGTGGTGACCTAAGTGGCTCTGAAGCCCACATCCCCTGACTCATCTCTCTTATTTGGAAATAGTCTTACCTGTTTTGGAAAGCTTAAAGTCTTTTCACAGACGATTCTGGCGGTGGGAGGTGGGTCAGGGAACTCGTAGACTTGGGCAGCAGGTGGCAGAGGCTCCTCCACCCAGCTCTTCATCGGCTCATACACAGGGCCTGGGGGTGGAGTGGGCAGCATTGTGGGCACCTGGTAGGTCTCCTCTGAGTTGGTGATGTTTTTTTCCAAGCCTCCTGGGAATGGGGGACAGGATCTATCCTCAGGGGCCTCTGTGAGGATTTGGAGGCGGTTGGCAGGGGCCAGGCCCTGCCTTCCATGCAGCCGACACTTCCACCAGCCCTCGCTTTCTGGCACATTTTGCTCCAGAATGGTCAGGATGTCTCCTCTGGAGAAGGCCAGCTCATCGGAGCAGTCAGGATGGTTGTCATAAAGAGCCCTGGCCAACAGTGTCTGGAGGAGTAGAAAGAAAGAATCCACTGTTATTACGATTGCCAGCTACTCCAACATCACAGGAACCTGGTGCACGCTCTCAGTTTCTCCCATTTCTTCCTCCCCAGAGGCTACTGCTCCTGTTCTTTGCCTAGCCTATGTCTTTGTATCCCTGAGGTCTCAGGTGAAATGCCATGCTCTCAGGGGAGGTTTTGTGTACCCTGAGACCAGGCCAAGTAGCCCTAATGCAACCTCATGGCCCTTTTTAAATTTGTGGAAGCTCTGGCCTTGCATCCCAGGCTACCTGGGAATCAGCTGTTTATTTGGAATTGCCAAGGAAATTTGGAGATTTGGAGAGTGTCTTAACCTGTCTGGGAAACAGACTCAAACTGCCAAATCTGCTGCAGCCCACTGTGACTCAGGAGTTGTGTGCTTGGTCCAGACCCCCACTCTCTTGTCACTCCTACCCTCCGCAACCTGGGATTGGCCAGCTGTCCAAGACTGACCACACTGAAGAAGATGGAAGGCTCGGTGCAGCGGTGCGTGAAGCTTCCTATGAGTGGGCAGCTTCTGGGCAATCAGAAGGGGTGGCCTCCCTGGCCTCCCAGTTAAAGGTGCTCCCCTTTAACTCATTTTTACAAAAAGCTAGAACTTCCTAAAGAGCCCTGGACACACACATTGTGAGAGGCCATTCCTACTGTGGAAATTTCCTCCTGTTCCTTGGTAGACCAGAAATCTTTAACAGAGGGACGATAGAACTTTTTCACTTATCCGAGGCCAGAGGGTCTAGAAGATTAAACTGAAAAGCAGGGAACTGAGTTAGAGCCACCAGACACTGACTGCCCTTCTCCATGTCAGCGTGTGTCCCTCCACACCTCAACAAACATCTATTGAATATTCACTACATAGGGCCCCTTCCCAGAGTGTGGGTTTCAGAAACACAAATCTCTACCACTCTTCAGTGGCTCCCCAGTGCCCTTTGGATGAAAACCAAAAGTCTGCAAGCCTTCGAGACCTGTATGAGCTCACGCCTGCGCATACTTCCAGCCTCCCGGGTCTCGATTCCTCACTGATCATCCATGAGCACCATTCTTCCTGAGGGTCTGAGTCCTTCACACATGCTGTTCCTCTATTGCAGTCACTCAGTGAAATCCCACACATCCTTCTAAATGTCACTTCCTCAGAAAATGGATTCTCTCACACCTTCCCCAAACTATTAGTTTTCCCATAGTTCTCCCCCAACCCTTTTTTTTTTTTTGCACACTATCTTCCCCTGTCTGTACTTATCACATTTGTGTCTAACTCACTGAGTGTGCCATCTTCTTTAGTGCCTGCACTCCCGGACATGAGCTCCAGGCCAGCAGTTCTGCACCTGCCTTATTTCCAGCTGCACCCCCAGGGTTCGGCACCTAGGAGGTGTTCATCAGCAACTTGTCAAGTTGATGGGTGGACAGGGCTGAGGGATGTGATGCCCCAGCTTCAGGACTTTAGGAGGTCAAAAGCCACAGCACCAACAGAAGAGCCCCTGGAGCAGGGGAGGAAAGAAGCTTTCTTTGACCCACTCTCTGCCCACCCTCCGGGGTGACTTTCAGTAACAACGAACATCAAGACATCCAGAAACCAGAGACCAGCCCCCAGGCCCAGGGAGCATGCACACCGAGTCCCTGCCCTCAGCGTGTTGTGAGTGGTTTCCCATGAATGAGGTGCTCCTCTCATGAGGGGAGCCGAGAGGATGCATGTAAGGGAGCAGAGTTCAGAATCTATGACTAAAGGTCCAGAGTCGTCAAGCTACATGCTACTTTGTAGATTTCAGTTAAAGAGGCAAATGATTTCTGTCCCATAAGGAAAGATGATCTGAAAGGCTACATTTTCTTACCTTGTAGGACTTTAGTTTTATAAATAGCTCTGCAATCAAATTCTAATATCCTCAATTAAATTACCTATGAATACTTAACTCCTCAAGGATGTACAACCTGGTCTTAATATCTTAATGGTTCCCTCATTAATTAGTCAGTTGATTAAAATCTTTAGCACAAGTTCATTTTCTATTTGCAAGAGGGTCATGATTTTACCTTTTTTTTTTTTTTTTTTGTACCAGGATTGAACTCAGGGGTGCTTAACCACTAACCCCATCCCCAGCCTTTTTTAAAAATATATTTTATTTTGAGACAGGATCTTGCTAAGTTGCTTCTGGCCTCCCCCAAGTTGCTGGGGCCACCTTTGAACTCGTGAACCTCCTACTTCAGCCTCTCAAGTCGCTGGGTGTGGCATGTCATCAGACCTGGCATAATTTTACCTTTTTGACAATTATACTTTAACTGTCTACATTAAGAAGGAAAAGGAAAATAGCAACCTACTTTTTAACCAATCATCCCAATTTCCATAAAATACATTCAAAGAGTCTGAAGAGAAGGAGCCCCTGCTCCAAAAATTGTTTACAATTGTCTAGAAACGAGAACCGAGAACGAGAACGGGGCTGTGGCAGAGCAGCTGTTGCACTGGAGTGGCTGCTCTGCAGGGTCCAGGCAGGCAGACACTCCCTGGTGGGTTTGCCCTGCTCAATGGCAAGGAGTTCTTCCAGAGAACAATGGGCTTTTATGGCCACCCACCCTCCCAGGCACCCACAGCTGCTCAAGGTGGACAGCAGCAGTCTTATTATTGAGATATGGTGTCTTTCCTGCTGATAGCCTGCTGTCTTGGGGGCCGCAGGCCACGTCTTCAAAGAAAGTGAGCTCTCAGCAACAGGAAACCCTAAATATGTTGCCATGACATGAGCCTCTTCTATATGACATGTCCTTATAATTGTCAGGGAGTGTCTCTGAACAGCTCAAGCAGCTAATTAATAATGTCTCAGAATTTTAATTGCCAAAACCATCAAAGTCTGTTACAAAAGAGGAATGGAACTCGTGAGAATTATGTGGGGAGTTCCTTGCCTGGAAAGGAGAGAAATGGTGAGCCATGGAGGAAGGACACCTATGGTCTGTTGGGTGCACTGATTCATTCTATCAAGAACTTGCAGAAGCCTCAGGCATGTCCTCTCTTATCCCCATTTTATACATGAGGAAACTGAGATCTAATGACTTGTGCAAGGCCACCTGAACTGTAATTGGTCTCTTCACATCCATTCTTGCCCCTTCCTCTTCCAATCCTTCCTCCAGATCCTAGTCAGAATGCTATTTCAGACATGGAAATCAATCATGTTGCTCTCTTATTTAGAAACCTCTAATTGCTTAGAGCAAAACTTAATCTCCTTTGTGTGGCTTGACCAGCCTGGCCCCCGCTCCTCCCTGACTGATTTCCTTCCAGCCACGTTGTTTTCTGACCTTTCTAGAATGCAGCCACTGCAGGACCTTTCCCCTGCTGCACATCAGCCCAGAACACTCTTCCACCAGGTCTCTGCATGACTGGTTTGCCTCCAAGCTCAATGCTGAGCTTCTGGCACTGGGGATATGATCCAGCAGGAGCCAGCCAGGCTCGCATCCTGTGGATACCAGCAGCAGCACACATGCACTGTCAGTGCACAGGGCTCCTGGCACTGTGCTGAGCTCATCACAGACCACAGACGGAAACACCTGATGGCCATAGCTAAGGATGCTCCATACCCAGAATCTTGGTGACTGAGTGAATGAATGGGCAAGTGCCTGGCTTCCAGGATTGCCCAGTCCCGGCTGAGATGGTGTTTTCCTCTCTTTGCTGAGTGTGGATTGGCACACTGCATCTAGCCACGGTGAGGTGCCCTGGGGATAATCATCACAACAGTGGCTAAGGTCAATTCACAAGGTATTCATTCATCCATAGCCTGTCAAGGTGGAAACATTTGCACACATATTTAAGAGGACATATATTTATATGTTTGATCCTTGTGGGTGCACAGGCATTTAGAATACAATGGAAGAAACATTCTTAATTGATTTTCAAAAAGGACATTTTCCCCACACTCATACAACAGCCGGGAGAGGGGAAGGAAAACCAATAAGCGTTCAAGGAAAAAGGAGGAAGGGCTTGGGCATCAAAGGTGAAGAATCAGGATGACAACTACAGGGGATCTCAGGGGTTCCAGGATGCAGTGTACCAATCCTCACTTAGTATTCAGAGGCAGGTGCGATCTTAGCCAGTTCCGGGGAATCTGGGAAGCTGGGCGTTCACTCAATCACTCAGTCACTCGGTCAGTCACCAAGATTGTAGGCGTGGACATCCATTTCTGCCAGATGCTCTGGAGAGGCTGTGGTGAGCCGGACCGTTCCTGATCTCAGGTCTTGTACGTAGGCTTTGGGGTAGGAAGAGAGGGAATTCCCATACTGTCTTCACAAAATTTAATATGAGTTTTTACTTCTCTTAAGAGTAATGGAAAGAAAATACAGGAAGTTGTGAATGACTGTGACTGAGGTTGGGAAGTGGAGGTGGGCGAGGGCTTAGGGAAAGTTTCCCTGCGAGAGTGGCTCTGGAAGCTTCTAGGAGGTGAGTAGGAGTTAGATGAAGGAGGGGGTCAGTTAGACCAGAGGAAGAGAACCGTGGGATGACTGGGGCGAGAGGGTGGGGTGTGAGCGGGGGAGTTGGAGGAACTGAAAAGTGAGCAGGCTGCCAGGAGAGAGATGCCCAAGGATCGGGGCCTTACTCTCTGCAGTGGCTGCCTTTCGTGTTTGGTTGCTGGGTGGCACCAGCAAGTAGGCAGCCAGAGAGGGGCTTCTCGGCCAGCATCAGCAGCTCCAAGCAGGTGGGCGGGGCGTGTGTGGGCCAAGGCTGCTCCAAAGCCGCAGGTGAAGGGCTGCAGCAGCCTGGGGCAGACTTGAAGCAGCCAGAGAAGGAGGGACACCAGGAAGGCAAGAAGCAGAGACCTGACATCCGCATTTTTTCTGTTTCCTGCAGTGACACGAAGAGTCACAGTTCTCAGCAGAACCAGCTTGCAGGAGTTCGAGGAAAAGCCACCTGTGCAGCTTCAATTACACCTCTCCATCATCCCTGGTCCTGGGCTGGAAACCCCCTGGCCAGGCAGTGGGCACCATCCCCTTAGCGACTGCCCACACATCCACCAAGATCTTCACCTTCTGTTTCCATCCCTTCCACTTATTGAAGGGACAGAGCTGCAGAAACTGTCAGAGCTGGGAGAGGGAGGGCTGGACACCTTTGCTCTGTTGGCTTCACTGTGGCAACTGAGACTAGGAGATGTTAAGCAACTGGCACAAGGGCACACAGCAGCAGCCAGCAGAGCAGGGATTCGCCAGGTCTGTCTAACTCTGGAGCCTACTATAGGCATTTTTCCAGACAGCCTCCTCGCCAAGCCCAAGTCTGTTTTCTACTCTAATCTGCTAACTCTTTAACTTGATGCATTATAAATCTAGAAGGGTCCTGTTTAAGAATCTTCATAGACAGGAGCAGCAAACTCAAATGACCATAGGTGATGTAGAGAAATATTTACATCAGGTTTGCCAGGTGGTAGACATGTGGGAGTGGTGGAGACTGTGGCATGCATTGGCAGATTTCAAAACATCACTACTGGGGCCAAGTAAAGCACTGTGCCACCAAATCCAGCTCACTGCTGTGGTCTTAGAGGCCGCACTCTCCTTCTCTTGCAAACCAGAAGTCAATAGCCAGAGGGCCTGAGCATTTCAGCTCATAACAGGACACTTCCAAAGCCCCCTGCTGGGGTGCCAAGCCTGTGCTCAGCGTCCCACAGCTGGAGGCTCTGTCCCCCTATGCTGCTTCCTTCCCAAGGGTTCAAGATAAGCCTGGGCAAAAAAGTTAGACTCTGTCTCAAAAAAAAAAAAAAAAAAAAAGTTAGTAGCTAAGGAATGAAGAGCGGAGGTCATGACATAATTTCCATCCAAATAGCCCCAGAACGTCATGTTTCCTTGGAAGGATAAATCAGGTGATGAGGTCACCACTGGCAGCAGTGGGCAGTGAGCACCCCAAAGAGCTGATGGTGTTAAATGTGTAAGAAGCCCTGAGAGGCCAGTGGCTTTTGGCCCTGGCTTTGTACAAAGATGTAGCCTCCAAGGTCAATGAGAAGGTTTTCATTTTTTTCCTCTTTACACAACACTTCTTTGAAACATGTTCCTGTTTAGTATTTCAGCTTCCTTCTCACAGATCCCATGACTTATTTTCAAGAATTCTTAGTTTTAAGGGAAGGTGATGGACTTCTTCATTCTCCCCCTCTGAGGGCCATGTTTTTTTTTTTTTTAAAAGATTTTACCCTGTAAATATTACAAATCCTTTGGTGTATGTGTTGGTGGGGGTTGGGGATGTGAATTGCTGGAGTCCTAGAAGAAGTTCCATGGATGAAGGAGCTTTTCCTCTGAGATCAGGGACACGGTCTATTTCTTATCTTTACGGGGGAGCCAAGGCGGGTGGGGAAGCTCTCTGATCATCCTCAGAGACAAGGTCCTTTGGGTTACTTGGAAATATTTCATATTATGTAAACATGAAGACAGGCCAGGAAGGATCAAAGCAGAGGCTTTGGCTTGTGAATATTTGTTTTTCACCATGTTTTAAGAGCACATTGTGTTGAATGAGAAGAAAAAAGTTTCCAAGGGCATAAGAAAAACCCCCTCCCACCTTTTTTCCCCATCTACTTCTCCAAAAAGAGAAGAAAGACAGGAGGAAGGACGAGTCCAGGGGAAAAGCTGGATACCTGTGTGACACTGCCGTGGTGTGATTTCTGTGAGGTGACCTCAGGAGAGACCGGGGTGGGGGTTGGGGGGGTGGAGAGGTGAAACATGCCAAGATGATGCGGCCAGGTCCCCACTTGCAAACCTCCCACAGCCACACAAAGTTCTTACAACCGTGTGTGCCAGCCAATGTTACTTTCCTATACTTAACCAAAAAGGGGGGAAATTCTCTTTACCGTTATAGATACACATTTGTGTCTGTTCCACCGCTTCCTCAGGAACTGTGTTCATTTTCTTGTCTATTGTGTAGTGAAGACCTCGCCAATGAGGCTCGCTCCCAGCTTCCAACCATGTGCTAGGCACTGTGATAAGTAACCTGCACTGATTATTTCACTCAATATCTTCAATCCCGTGAAGCAGGTAGTGTTACCTAACATCTCACTAAATAGGCGAGAAAGCTGTAGCACAGAAAGGGTAAATAAGTCATCTAAAGTAAGGAGGGTCAGATTCAAGATAGCAGCACAGGCAGTTTTGACTCTGGAGTCTGCCCTTCAAGTCTGCAAACCTCACCAATGGTATGCGCATCTCAATGGATACTGGATGAATGAAAGACAAAAAGTACCTCCTCACAGGAGGACAGGGAGCTGACAAAATGGTACATTTGTATAATGGAACGTGATAGAGCTGCTAGGAAGAGCTAGATAGAGGTGACAAGCTGGGATAGAATGACCTCCAAAGTACAGGAGTAAACTTTTGAGAAAGAGTGAGATGAGAGACTATGGGTGTGCCATGTCCCCCTTTGTCCCCCTGCAAGTACAGTGACATTATGGAAGGTTACAGAAGTCCTGGGCTTCCCTCTGCACAGGGCAACAGCAGTCTGGAGAGCTAGAGATTTTGGGATTAGAGGACAATGCTTTTGGTCCGTGTTCACGTGCATAGCTTGAATTTTTTGAGTCATGTCTAGATGTTCTGCTATTTGAACGTAAAGATTGAGTTTTTCAGAAGGAGTCTCCTCTGTTGGGAGAGCATGACTCCTGCACTGGAACTGAAGCAGCTGCTTCTGGTTACCTTCTCAGCTTCCTGCTCCCACAGGTGACAGAGAAAAATCTTGGCTCCCTGTTGGTCTTGGCCAAAAGTAGTTTGATTTTCGCAGAGGAAGATGTCTCCCATATGGGGAACTCTTCCTCAACTGCTGGGGGACTAGTGGATCACACAACGCACAGCGTGTCCATCTGCGGACCTGCACCACGCATGGCTTGGAAGATGCTGGAAGTGTTTGAACGGTTCTTGAGAACCAGTGGATTTTGAGTGTTTGCCTCTCCCCAGCACCTGGGGAATTGGAGGCAGAGCCAGGGGACACAGAGAAGGCAGCAAATGACTCCCTGCTAAATCAGATGGGGTCTACCTGTAGGGGCATGAAGACCCTCAGAAGCAAGTTTGGGCTGGGAGAATTTTCTAGGCTGCTCTTTCTAGGCATTGGATGAGTCCCTAAGCAATGGCAGATGCTTACGGACCTCGCCTCCCCGGCCCTCCTGTGCCCTCTCCAGCCAGCTATAGAGCAATTTGGGTCTCCTGCACAAAGATCTGGGAGGGCGAGAGGGGTTCCCACAGCAAAACATGTTACCCAAAGCCAGTTAGCATGTGCATTGCTCTGTGCTATATGCATGTGACCTGGGGACTCCACTGAGGACAACCATCTACCTACCTTCCCCTCCTGGAGACCTACTTTTGGAAGGGGAACATTATCCAAAGCCCCCTGTCTTCTCTCGCCCCACCTGTCATTGATTTTTTCTCCTTTCCCCTCCCTCATCTTCTCCATCTGATTCCTGTCTTCCCTTTGTCCCTTCTTCCTCCTTTCCTCCTCTTTAATCACTTCCTTTGGACGTTACTGTCCAAGAGCAGAGCTGCTTCTTAACTTTTATCTTCCATGGTGAACTTCAGTGGCTTTCCATATCAACATTTCCACTTAAAAGTAAAATTCCATGAGCTATGGGGAACCGAGAGTCACTTAAAATAACCAAATGGTTTATTTCATAACCAGAACTTGCCCCTAGAATTTGCAACCATTTTCAGTGATTTCCCTGCGACTCGTCTAATGTGGTGAGAGAACGAGGTCACAGAGCTCTGCTGTCCCGACAGCTTTGCTCCACCATCGGCATCTCATTATCAAAATATTTGGAATTTTTAAAATGAGGTGACAGCTAAGTAACTTCTTGCAGCATCCTGCAACATGAGGGAGCTGTTGTAACAAAAGATGTAGCCAAGTCGTCAAAGGAGAGTGCTGAGGAAAAGCTCTGCCTTCCCCTGTGAGCGCTATTGATTTGCCAAACAGGCTAGGGACACAGGGTCTCAGTTCTGCTTTTGATAAAGCAGAAAGTGCTTGAACGAATAGTTCCAAAATGTGCTGAAAATGATCTACAGCCCTTTAACGGAAATGTGATATTGAAACTCTTTCCCCAGCTACTTTTAGATACAAAATAACATTGAAGCTTTAAAAAAAATTAACAAAATATAGATTCAAAATATAGATTCTCTCTCTCTTTTTTTTTTTTTTTGCTTCAAAACTTGACACTCAACAGCTTCCAAAGAATGAGAGTTACTTGAAAAATATCTTTAGTGCCAACCAATTAAGGACCCTTTAAGCAGGTGACTCAGAGTCCCCAGCAATCAACGGTTGCAGGAAAAGGATGTGGGGGACAACCGTATACTCACATTCTCCTTCATCTTGATCCTCTGAAGAAATGCTTTTCAGAGGTGATTACTCCAGACCCTGGAAAACTCCAGCAGTGATCACTTGGGGAAGGAAATCTCTCTGCAGTGGTGTGTGCAGAGTGCAGGAGCTCTGGGCCCTACAAGGCATGTGCGTGAACGGTGCCCTCAGCAGCTGTTCTTGCCAGTTGCTCTGAGCTGACAGCAGCCACGGAGGGGCCAGGTGCATAGGGTGAGCCTGTGACGTTCTCCTGGGCTCCCTCCCATCCAGCTAGATGCAAAGAGCCGTAGTTGCTGGATTTTCCATCCACACAGGGACAAAGGGGGAAATAAACCTGATGCACTGGATGTGAGGAGGGAAAGGGCGGAAAAGGCAGGAGCCTTGTTTTCCCAATGCCTGGGAAATGGCGCCTTCTGTGAACAAACTTCAACTGTTTCTCTACAGTAGCAGGGAACTCTGATCTATCCAGCCTTGAATTCTTCCTCACAGTTCAGATGCAAAAGCCACATATCACAGGGACTTCCATAAGTGGAGAAACCACTACCTACTAATGGGACTTTGAGGAAGAGGTCCTGGTCAGAAAAAAATTCCAAAACCACGAGTGGAAATGAAACATTTTCTTCCCTGATGCCTGAGCGCTGTGGCTTACAGTAGGTCGGTGTCTGGCCCAGGACCTGGGCTCGAGTACACATCCCCCTTCTCGTGAGAACCTGGCTAAACCGCGCTTGCAGAACTGCCCTGACCCGGAAGTTATTTATTAGGCACCTGCTGAGAAGGTGTGCTGGGGGAACCGGTGACCAGGTTCCCTTGGTCTTCGCTCAGGATTGAAATGAGGTAACAGTAAAGGTCTCCCAGGCCGTGGGGGAGTTGGTTTTCTTGGGTGTGGCCTGAGCTGGGCCCACATCACACGGACTGCATTCTGTAGAGACCCTGCTGGGTTTATTCAAAGCCTTCCTCTCCACTGCCACCTCCAAGTCCACTCCTTGCAGGTGCATCCCCAAGTAATTGTAAGACTTAAGACGTTTGGTTTGGGGAACTGAGGGTTCAAGGGAATGTGGGTCAAAGTAAGTGTCAAGGATTCTTCCTTAGCTCACGAGCAGCTCATGGAGGGAGGAGAGCAAGAGACTGAGAACTTCTCTCAGCCTCGAGTTCTTCATCTGATAGGGAGATGACTTCACAGGGTGAGCCCAGGTTCCTGTCCTGCTGCAAAACCTGCAGTTTGCACAGCTTCTCTTCCTCTTGCCTCTTAGATGATGAAAGCCATCATCAAGGGGTTACAAGGAAAAGCACAGAGGTGATTTTGCATTCTAATTTCTTTTCCTTTCCTATTTCTTTTTTTGACAGTAAAGAGAGAGGACAGGGGGCTGGGGATGTGGTTCAGTTGGCAGAGTGCTTGCCTGGCATGCCCACAGCCGTGGGTTCAATCCCCAGCACCACCACCACCAAAAACAAACAAACAAACAAACAAAAAACAGGTAAGGAGGCAGGAGCTCTGTTATCTGAATGGCCATGAGCAATTATGCCCACTTCAATTAGGAGAAAACTGGGTTGGAGTCTGATTCCCAAGTGTGGCAGGTCTAGCAACCTCCTGTGGCTTGTTGTTTTAGAGATGATAGGAAGGTGGGAAGCTCTTCATCTCTCACTCTGTTGGTGTGAATTCAGGACGGCTCCCTGAATGCATTCCTTTTGTTGTCAATAAGGGGCCACAGATCAACCCACCCCAACAGAGAAAAGTCAGAGGGTCACATTACTGGCGCTGCTGTTCCTCATTGACTGTTGATCCCCTCACTCTGGGAAACACCTCTGAGTTAGTGAGCACTCTGGAGTGTTCATTAGTAACTGACTCAGGTTTTAATTCTCCTTTCAACTGGGATGAGTTTTAAGTTCTGAACCCAAAGCAAACATTCCACAAAGCCCTTTTTACTTGTTAACTGGACAGCAAACATCTCCAAGGGAGAGGCACTGCTTTGAGTCTCTTCCCTCACTTTTGTTCCCCTGAAGGACAGACTGCTGGCTGTCTGCAATGGATGTGGACAAACAAAAGCTGCTCTTGACCCTAAGGAGAAGCAACACTTCAAAGGAAAAGAGCAGAACTTCACCCTTCACTCATTTCCTGTCCACAGGCGTGACTCCAGGGATTCCGAGGGTGCAGCCTTGCATGCCAGAGCTGGGCTGCTGTCCCCGGGGCAGGAGGCCACTGCATTCTTCTCGGTGTCACTCTGCTTCTCGTGGGTGTGTGTACAGGACTCCTCTTCCTCTGAGCAAATGGTTCATGAGCAATACATGTTTGGAAATGTTTCCTAAAAAATTGAGTTCCCCTTTCTGCAAATTATGTTGGAGTCTAATCTCACTCGTAGCAGCATCTTTTCACCACCCTCCACCTTCCCCCCTTTTTAAGTTATTTCCCCTCCAGGTCCTTGTCATTTCCTCCCTTAGTCATTGCAGTTCCAAAATGACCATGGTGTGTGTCCCTATGGTCGCTTCCCCATTCCATCATCACGTGGCCGCTCTCCTTGAATAGTTGGCCACCGGTGGACTTAAGCTGAGGGGTCAGTGGTGACTTTCTATTTAGCTGTTTTCCCCCCTCAATTTTAAAAGCATGTTCCGTAGGAAACACAATGTTCGGAGAAGGAAGGTGATTAAAAACCGTGCTGTGAATACTAATCACGCAGTGCATTTAAAAAATTAACTATAACAGTTCATTAAACATTGAGAAAGGGGACCAGATACTTTTGTCCTGGGTGGCAGAACAGTGCCTGGCACACAGTAGGCACTCAGTGTTTACTGAATGAGTGGAAGACGCATGGACTCTCTAAATAGTTCGCGACGTGAGTAGTTAAGTACAAGCTGTTGCTCTTCCTTCTGCTCACAGGCCGGGAGAGTCTCAGACACGAACATTTTTATTTTTACAAAAGGTAGAGCAAAGGATTCTTCTCTATGCCCACTGGGAATGGTGTGGCTCTGTCCAAAATGGAAAAATGAAACTGCCCACCACTGAGCCTCTCAGTTTACCTCCTGCCTCCGGCCCTTGCCCACCTACAGTCTGTTGCCTGGCAGCCGGAGCAATCTTCAAAAACAGGAGCCACCCTGTGTCATCTCCTGCCCTAAGTGGGCCAGTGGCTTCCTTCGCAATTAGAACGCACTTCAAAGCTGTGACACAGCAAGCTGGGCCCCGTGGGATTCTGCTCACCCCCCATCTCATTTCCGACCACTTCCCCCTTGTCTCTGCGGCTCCAGCCCTCTGCCTTTTTATGGATATTCTGCTGAATCTGTTTCCTCAGGGCCTTTGCACCTGCTGCTCCCTTGGTCTGGAAAGCTCTTCCTGTCATTTAGGGTCTCCACAGTAGCCCTCTGTGACCTTCACTTCTATCTGATCACCCTGTGTTGTTCTTTTTATAGCAGGTGACCCTGCACCCAGGTGTCATTGTGTCTATTTACTGGCTATCTGTCGTTCTTACTCCAAGGCAGAGTCAGCCCTGTCTTTGTCACCCAGAGCCCCAAAGCCCCACTACGTGCTGGTGAGAGGCTGAGCAGTGGGTGGTGGTGAGCCGTTCTCAAGCTGGGTATTGCATGGGGCTGTTTTGCCTTGTGAGATGGGTGAAGGATGAAGTTCTGGCAAGGCTGGAGGGAGGCCATGGGTCCTTGTGACCTTGACTTTAATCCAGTGGTGCAAGTGAAAAGCAATGCCTGACCGTGGGAGAAGGTGGAGGTCAGTTCTTGAGTCAAGGCTGAGTGGTGTCAAGCTGGGGCCAGAGAGGGGTTGGAGAGCTGAGAGTCTGGGATGGCCTCTGTTCCCAGATGTGGCAACTAGGAAGTGCTGGTCCTCTCCTCAGTTCTGTCCTTGTGGTGGGGCTGCGTCACAAGGGCTACAACTACATGCCCTGTGACCTCCTGTTCATTCACACTCCACCACGGAACATCTTCTGAGCACCTACTGTGTGCAGGCCCTGCTGTAGGCACTAGAGACTAGATTGAATAGGCAAGTCCAGAGGCCTCCTACCTTAGGGTGGGCTTATGCCGGAGGAGAGGACCCACGTGATCAGCATGGTTGGTGAGGACAGGCAGGGCTCAGCAGGGGAGTTGGGGAAGGAACCGAGGTGGGAGAGTGGGTGGGAGTGGGTCTCCAGGGCCTGTGGGCCAGGCCTGCGCACAATCCCACTGGCCCTCTTTGACAGACTGGGTTTGAAATATCTTGATCACCACCCAGAACCCAGTGTTGGAGGCTCTGCACTCACAAACGAAGCCTTGCTAAGCTTTCTTGCTGGAAGCACTGGGCAAGCCAAAGTACCTGCCGGGTCCTCGAGGCCCTCATACTTTGCCGCACCTGAACCAACCCACAGGCTGTTGAAGTCTCTCTCTCTCTCTCTCTCTCTCTCTCTCTCTCAATTCTAAGTCTTTGCTTTGATCTTCCTGAAGTGGGTCTAAAACCATTCAATCAGAGCTGAGATGAAAAAAGGATCAAAGGATACCTGCTCTTTCACTGAGGCAGAATCCAAAATGTTAAGCACATCTAAACGTTCTTAGAGATAAATGTTGGACCATTAGTTCTTCACTCATGTGAACAAAGCCCACTTTTGAAAACTGCCCTCAAGGCAGCGAGCACACAGCTGTCTTTACAAAAGAGAAAGTACGGACTGTGGGGAAAACACTGCGGAAAGGAGGTTCAAAGCAGAATGGAATTTCAGAAATTCTCAGAAAGCTGCGGATAACATATGTCAATGCCTATTTGACTTGGTTGTGCTACTTCAAGCCCTGGATATTTACCCGAGTGAAAAAAAATGTTCTGGGGGAAAAAGGAACTGCGTACAAAGTTGCTAACTTCACATTGCCTCTGATGGTGAGCAGGCACAAGCTGCACAACACACACACACACACACACACACACACACACAGTTTGGGACAAGTGGGACTCAATCAGCAAAGTGCATGCAAACTCCATTTTCATAAATGAGGCAGTTTTTAAACCACCAAAAATTTAAAAACAAGGACTCATGTATAAAAGTATGATAAAAACTTATGCTCTTCTTTTTTTTTTTTTTTTTTTTTTGGTGGCGCTAGGGATAGAACCCAGGGCTTTGCACATGCTGTGCAAGTGCTCTGCACTGACCTGCATCCTCAGCTTATTTATTATTTTTTTTTAGCTTTACTTTATTTTGCGACAAGGTCTTGCTAAACCTCGAAGGCTGTCCTCAGACTTGTGGTCCTCCTACATCACCTTGTATTTTAGAAGTAACTTTCTAGTGTTTCTTGAGTGAATTTGCAAATGCAGCCAGCTGACTAGAACCTGATAAGCCAATGGTGGGACGTCAGATTTACCACTGTGCTGTGCGTAAGGATCTCTCTTGGCTGCAACTGTACTATTTGCTAATATTATGTTTATTTTTCACTGTTAGTCGTAAAAGGCAAGAAGCTGGATGGTTGTTCACCTCTCCTACCTGTGTTAAAAAAAAAAGGCTAAGAAAAAAGTGTATTGTCTCACACGTGTGTTGATAGGGATACCCAAGGATCTGAGGAAACTGGGGTGCCTCAGTACTAGGAAGCGAAGACCAAGTCATTGCTCATTGCAATGTAACTGGGAAAGTCGCCTACACGACCAAGATGACTTGGGTTGGCAAACTGGCCTGGCCTCTAAATCTAGGCAGTGGATGCCTGGGTTTACAATGATTTTATGGTTTTAAAAGCACTATAAAAACAAAGAAAACTATGCAACAGAGATTGTATGTGACTTGCAAAGCAAGGAATGTGATCTGGCTTTTTTGCAGGGAAAGTTGGCTGACCCTGAGTCTAAGGGTCAGAATGCAGGGAGCTGGCTCAGGACCAGAACCTGAGGTGCAGTCTGCCTCGCTCGATGCTGGCAGTGTCCCTGGAGCTAGAGGTCCTCAGGCAAGGCAACTGAGCTGTTTCCTTATCCGTGACACGGGGATAAGAATAGTTTCTCTGCTTAATGGAAAGGCTGTGAGGACATAAGAAAACGTAAGTTGAGACTCAGCAGGGCCTGGTGTATGGGTGATGGGTAAAGGGCTAGCTCTTCTCACCTGCATAATATGAGCAGCGGATTCCACAGGCATGCTGGGAATACCCGTTCCGTTATCTGCACAGATGTGTGTTATTTACAAATTTAAAGTGCCCTATATATTATTTAGGTAGAATAAGTGGCACATAAATAAAAAGAAATCTAAGTCATCAAAATCTAGGCTATTCGGAAAAAATGTTGATGTTCTGAAAAAGCAGGTAGCAGATAATTCTAGATTTAAGGAAAACTGAGACCCAAATATAAGGTGTAATCCCAGAATAAATTGTGGGGTGGAAAAAAAACAAATGAACACACAAACCAACAAGATCCAAAAAAAGAAAAAAGAAAAAAAGAATAGTTTTGGAAAATGTGAATGTGGACTGACTATCCAAATGGCATTAAGCAATCGAGGTGACATGTGCCTAGGTGGGAAGATGGTGTGTGGTTCTGCAGAATGACCTTGCTCTGAGGAGACACGGCAGGTCTTTTGAGGTGAAGCGCTGTTATATCTGCCACATATTTTCAAATGGTTTAACAGTGACGACAACAACAAAGTCTGTGCCTATGTCTACATATATACAAATAGATGCACACAAGTAAGACAGAGTGCCGGGAACTGAGGAATCTGGGGAAGGACACGTAGGGGTCTACTGAATTGCACCCCACCCCCATTTTCCCAACACTTTGAAAAATTTCAAAGTCAATAGTTGAAGACAAAATTCTTCAGAAGCTTAGATATTTACGCAGAATGTATTTAAGAGGGTATCACAAGCTACTCAGCCACCAATTTCCCTACTGACATTATTATTATGGCAAGAATATACACCATGTTTAGTATTCCCCACTTAGTAATTGTTTCATTTCTTATTTTCCTGTTCTACTTAACATGTTAAAAGGATGTAGCAAGATACACACACACACACACACACACACACATCAACCCGAGCTTCACTTTCCTGTGTTTGAGTGTCTATTCCTGGTAGCCACTTTAACTTCCTACATAGGGAATCTTTTTTGGTTCACAACAGACTTGAAGTCTGTGTGAACGTTCCATGTGGCTCCCGCAAGACCCAAACTACCGTGAAGACAGAATGTGGGTTCCTGCGTGCCCTCGACAAAGAGGCTGAGGCCGAGCCTGGGTTCTGCTCTCGGTAAGTGAGCAAAGAGATGAGCCAGGACACCTGTGAGCTACACAGTGTCTTCAGGGTCCAGAGGAAGAAGAAGAGACTGGGACGCACTGAGGCAGAGGCTGGCATCTTGCTAAACAGGTTCCTTGAACACAGAGGGAGGGAGGGAGGCACTGTTGTCCAGTGTGTAAGCTGATCTCTACTGAAAAGTCATTTCCACCCATCTGGGAAGCCAACCTGTAGGCAGCTTTACAGCCCGTGTGTCCCCACAGTTACACACACACTCAGCTTTCCTTTCTCCAACCTGCACATGGTTAGGATTCATCCTTTGCCTTCATCAGACACTCAAAACTAAGAGTGGTTGCATCCTCAGCCGTCACTGCTCCCCCCGCACACAGACCCCATGGCTCACCTTGGGTCCTCCATCCCTGATGCTCGTTCCCCTCATGTCAGTATGTGACCCAGCTGCGCTGAGCTCCACGGCTATCTCCGGCTTCAGAGGCAGGTTATGCAATGTCACTGCATGCTTCTGGCTGGTTCTCAGAAGCTGAATTCTATGGAGCTATCTATCTGACACATGGGAAATCGTCAAGAAGACGCTCCCAGTCAGCAAACTTTCTGGAAAGTGCGATAAGAGTAAAATGAAAGGGCCGAAGGAGGGGGGACCAGAAACACAGGCCACACTCCCTCCTCAATGCCTGACGTCTCACTTTGTCTATAAGTGGAGATTATCACTCATTTGCTGTGTAAAACCACAGAAGAGGAAGAAAAAAATTCTTCTGCTTTACAGGATGAAGTTCCTACTTTGAAGTGCTCTGGGTAGTCATACAGGGCACTTTGTCCCTCGAACACTGTGGAATAACTCCCACCGGACAGACCTGGCTCATTTCCCTGGTGAGAGACCACTTGGCAATATTTCTGGTGTTGGTCAGCATTCCTTCCTCTTGGCTTCTTAAAACTTGCCTTATAGCCGGGCGTGGTGGCGCATACCTGTAATCCCAGCGGCTAGGGAGACTGAGGCAGGAGGATCGTGAGTTCAAAGCCAACCTCAGCAACTTGGCAAGGCACTTAGCAACTCAGTGAGACCCTGTCTATAAAAAAAATACAAAATAGGGCTGGGGATGTGGCTCAGGGTTGAGGGCCCTGAGTTCAATCCCTGTACATGCCCCACCCCCACCAAAAAAAAAAAAATCTTGCCTTCTGACAGCCAGGGTAAAACAAGTCATGGGGTGCCTTAGAGGACTGTCCTCCCTCCAGGTGGCCTTCCCCATCACACTTGCCCTGCTGTGAGCCCTACACCCACCAGCTGCATTTGCTCACAGTGCTTGGGGTGAACATCTTCTGAGCTCGGACTGCAGCAAGTACTGTGCTCAACACCACCCTTGTCCCTATCTCTGAAATCTCACCACTGTAGTCTGCATTTGAAACCACCGTGCTGGTACACCCGAGTCTTCAGGACTTGACAAATCTTTTTGCTTTTCCAGCATCTCGAGACAGATGACAGTAGGACAGACTGCAAGGACGCACCTGCGTTTTTATTTCATGCAAACAAAAGGGCACTATTCTTCCAAGCCTGGCTTCAGCTTCACCCCAGCCAGCTCCTTCTCCTCTCCTTGCTCCCCTCTTGCCATTACAGCACATACTGGCTTGTCTTTTGGTTGGGTTGAGTGTCCAGGTCCCCACATCAGAGCGCTGGAATGTGTTTGTTTACCAATTGACTTATTTTTGGACAAGACCATCTATACTTTGAGAGTCAAGCAATTGACAGGCTGTGTGGATGGGACTAGATGACAGGGAGGGGACAATGACCCCACAGTTCCTTCACAAACCAAGATTGCAACCAACCAGGTCAAAGTGGAGGTGGGCGGAGCGGAGGACTAGAGGAGGGGGCGGCTTCACCCCAGGAAAACTGGATTGGCAAATCCGAGGAGGCAGAGCTTGCTCCTCTACAGCGTAGATTAAAACAAACAAACAAAAAACCAGGATGAGAAGCAGCAAGCAAGTCCTGCTTAAAGGAGACAAGCAGATCCCTAGGAAGAGAGTGGAAAGCCTGGGGCTGGAATGAGGCCTGGATTACAGAAGTGTTGGACGCCCTTGGTCTCTGCAGAGAGACAGTCACTCCCAGGGCACTGCAGTCAATGACGCACACAGTGGCAGGCCATCTGTGTTGTCGACTTGAGTCAACATTCCTTAGGCCGCCCGTTCCCTCCTGCCTTCTGCGAACTCCACGGTCCTCTGTTGGTGGAATGGGTGATGCAGAATCCCAGGTGAGGACGATGTGGCTGCTTCATCAAGCCTGCGCAAGCCTCATATTGCAAGGGTGGGCCCTACTGGACCTGGGTCCTATGTTGCCAGGCTTATCTATCCATGGGAACAGAAATTTTAGATAGGGCAGTGTTAACTTGAGCATTCATTTTCTACAATTAATTATTTTTTAAATCAAGAATCGATATCTCTAACACTTAGGGACTCAAACGTAATCTAGAAATCCAGTCACATCCAGAGATATCACGGATTTTAAAATTACAAAAAAGCAAAAACAAAAACAAAAATCCATTACTTTTTTTGGGAAACAAAAGGAAGACAGCAGAAAGCAAGGGCTTAGATTAGAATAACAGGGCAGGGTTAACCTGTTTTGTCTCATCATCCCAGATGTGGGAAACCTGCACTAACTCAAATGTAGAATATAAAATGTATTAAAATTATATAACAATACAATATTGATTAATATAATTATGTATGAGCTCTAGATTATGACTTCCAACCTATTTTAATGCACCTGTGTCATTTCTTTGCAGTACTTGCAGAATTGAATACCTGGGACGTAACAGGTTAAACGGCAAGGCTGCAGAAGGCCTCGCTCATTCATGCTTTCAACACCATGCAAAAGCTCCCCAGTGCACAACTTTTTGCCCAGAAGCTACTTTATAATAAATAACTCAATGTGAGGCTTTCCAAATAGGGACCCTTCCGTATGGGTCACTGACGATTTCCCAACGTTTTGACAGTGGTGAGCACATAGCACTCGAAAATCTTCGAATATATGAATACAGTTTAGTACTAGGTTGGTACCAGGACAGACAAAATACCAATCCTTGGCATGTCTAGAGCACCACAGTGCCGCTTTCTGGTTACAGAGTTTTGTTCTGCTCCTTTAGCATCCCGTTCTTTCATGTGGCGAGATACTTTTACCAGCAGGTGGAAAGGGTGCTCCATGCTAGTCTGAGCACCCAAACCCGAGACACAGTGATTGGCTTACACATGGGGGGATGCGGGTGGGGGGTATGCCACAACCTGCAGGGCTGTTTGTTCACGTAACCAAACGTGCAGGGCATGGAGAAAAGACAAACAGACACACAAATAGAGAAAAAGCCAGGTCCCCGTGGTTCACTAACAACCCTGGTTGGAAAGCAGTGACTACGAACAAGCTCAGCATGTTTATTATATAGGTTTTAACATCAAAAGGATTTATTGTGAGAAAGTTTCTTCAAGATAAACAGAACTGAAGCTGAGGCTATAAATAGACCAATTAGAACTATAAGCTTGCACCCGTAATTCTCTACCCCCTGGGCAGCTGGCATCTGAACTCTAGGTCATGAACTGATAATTCCATGGCTAGCACGAAAATTCCCGTTGAACAGGGGGCCACCACAGCAGCTGGACAGTCTTCACACTGAGAATTCCCAAGAGGGGCACTGATTGCCTCTGTCACCAGACAGCTCATGGACTGTAGTTCTTTCCCCACTCCTGACAGGGGAAGCCAGTGCTCCCAGGCAGGTTTCACTGTCTTGAAGGTACTTAGAAAGGTTCTGCCCTGAGATGGCCAGGAAGAGGAGCAGGTGGCAGGCTAGGCTCTCTTGGATGACTCTGCCACCAAGTGGTGTGTGTCTGCTAGAGAATGACACCCACACAGGGCCAGGCTAGCAGAGACGAGAAAAAGAATCCCCAGAAGCACTGGGATCGGGCCAGGACTGAAAAGCAAGCTCTAGGTTCTCTGGCCACCTGAAGGGCTGGATTTCTGAACCCTGGAGGCCATGAAGTGCTGTTCCAAATGCATTGCAGAGATTACCTCATTTAGTCCAACTGCAGCCTTGGAAGTTAGCTTCTACTACTCTTCCTATTTTGCTGATGAGGAACCTGGTGGTGGTGGTGGGACATTAATTTTGCCAAATAACCTAGTATCTTCAACAAATAGACTGTAAGGAGAAAATAGAGACTGTAAGGTGAAATCTAAAGATAAAGAGACTTACAGAAATCATCAGATCACAATGCATGGGCCTGAACTGGATCTGAATTCAGGACAAACCATTTACCTGGCAGTCTAAACACTGAACACATACATGATGGCATTCATTAGTTAATGTTATGATGATTAACATTAACGTTAGCAGGTGTAATAATGTTATAAATTTTTTCCCTTTATTGGTGTTGGGGATTGAACTCAGGCTTGCTTTATCACTGAGCTACATCCCCAGTCTTTTTAATTTTTTAAAAGTTTGAGATAGGGTCTTGCTAAATTGATGAGTCTGGCCTTGAACTTACAATCCTCCTGCCTCAAACTTCAGAGTCACTGGGATTACAGGTGTGCACCACTGTGTCTACCATGATTTGTGTTTTTAAAAGTCCTATCTTTCAGACATATGTATTAAAATACTTGTAGATAAAATATATCTGAGAAATTGCTTCAAAAAAGATTCAGAAAAGGGGAAAGTCAGAGAGATACAGATAAATTGAGGTCAGTGAAGGTCAGGGAGTCTATATGATAGATGTATTGGGGTTTATTGTTCTGTAGACATTTTTTAAGAATAAAAGCCAGCTTTATTAAGATATGATTCAAGTGCCATAAAACTCACTTTTTTTTTTTTTGTTGTTGTTACCAGAGATTGAACCCAGGGGTTCTTAACCACTGAGCCACATACCCAGCCCTTTTTGTATTTTATTTGAGACAGGGTCTTGCTGAGTTGCTTAGTGCCTCAATTTTGGTTGAGGTTGGCTTTGAACTCCAGATCCTCCTGCCTCAGCCTCCTGAGTCACTGGGATTATAGGCATGTGCTGCCATGCCCAGAGGGAAAACCCATGCTTTTAAGGTATAAAATTCAATGGTTTTTAGTACAGAGTACAAAGATCCCCAGTAATTTCAGAACATTTTCATTGGCCCAAAGAGAGACCCTCATCCCCATCAGTCACTCTTCATTCCTCTCCCTCCCCTTCTCTGGGGAGTCTCTACACTATAGACTTCTGTGTACATCCAAAATTTTCTATAATAAAAAAAGGGAAAGAGGGGTATGGGGGGAGAAAAGGGAAGGACAAACTTGCTCAAGGTCACAGTGAAGTGAACAGTCTCCTAATGAAGACTGGCTCCACCCTAACTGAAGTTCAGGTGGTCCCCATCACCTTGGCAGTTTCCCACAGTGACCTTCCCCATACCGAAGGGCTTGCCTTCCGGTTCGCCTTACATATGGCGATGCAATAATCTGCACGTCATGTGTTCTAAGGAACTCAACCTAAACCAGAAAACAAAACAAAGACGCAAAAGCAATGATACTTGCCCTGGAATTAGACTACTTCCTACGTAGCTAGCTAGGACTTTTGGGGAATTTGATCCCTCTGTGATTCTTATGAATGAAAGGCGTGAGAAGCTCCTCAGACACTGCTGCAATCCACTTATACTGCAAATATTGCGAGAGTGATTATTCTAGGAAATAGGGTGCTTTTGAAATACCCGTCTGAGACTCTGCTGAGGTTACTGAGAACAGTACTCTGGGCTTAATTTTTTTTTTTTTCCTGAGCTTGGTGAGTCTGATTACTTTACTTCTATAAGGTCTGATAAATGTGTAGGGAGGCAAGTTGCTTATGTTTTCTGTACATGTCTGTACTGTTTGCCTGCCAACTTTTAGCTATGAAGGTCTCTTGAGCCTGGTGGTATTCAAACACGGGACACTCAGTGCCTGAATTGGAAGGTGTAGCTGAATGAGACTGAGAACACTCAAAACATTGAAGACTTGAAAGTCTCAGATGGTACTGCTTCAAAATCATCTGAGATTATCTGGCAGGTTTTACTCTCATGAAGATTATTCATAAAAACAGTTCTTCTGGTCACAGAATTTTATAAATTGCCAAAAATCTCACTAACTACAGTGGTGTAGGGATAATGCCCAGGGAGGACTGGGACTTTGTAGTTGCTGTAATAATGAGAACTCAGTTTCCTAGCCGAATTTTGATGCCCAGGTTAGAAGCCCCTGGCAAAGGCTGAATGCTAGCCAACCAAATGGCAGTTAGGGGTGTCTCAGGCAAGTCGTCATGGGGCAGGGCACATAAAGCAGCCAGGAATCAACTGGCCACAGATGGCTCCAGAAGAAGGTGAGAAGCATTAAGTATGAGAGCGGTAGACATGTTGAATTATTTCCCACGAGTTTTATTCTTCCCTTCAAATACACTCTTGACCACTGTGTCATTGTAGTTCCTTGTTCAGTTCTTTAAACACATTCTACATTGAACAGTCCCAGCGTGTTCAGGTCCGAGTTTCGTGTTCTTGCTGATCTCCTAGTGGCTAGTTTCCCCATGTATCTGACTGAACTCCATCCTCTGCACTACTGGAAAATCACCTTAGGATGGAGGTGAGAAGTGTTCTGGCACAGGGAATTTGTGCTGGCTGTGCAAGTCACAGTGGCCACTGCCAACCTGAGGTGGCTTTGTTTTCCACTTGGTTTTGTCTGAGTGTGCAAGTGGTCCCAGTTGTTCTAAACCTGCTTGAGGAACAGCTTGTTTCAGCTTCTCAAGAGATCTTCCCTATGCCACCGTCCCATCCTGCCTCCCTGCAAGCCTGAGCCAACTGCTGAGGAGGCAAATTTATGGTCAAGCTTGTCTTTTTTATTGAGGGGGCACCTTTTAAGTTCCAGGCTCTCTGGGCTTTGATCAAAGTTCCTGCCCTGTGAAGACTCACAGCTTTGACTTCTGCTCAGAAACCGTTAGGTTCAAGAAACTGACAAATACCCTTGATATAGCTGTCAGCTCCAGCACTGACCATCCTCTGGATTTGTGCTTTATTTTTTGGCTCTCAAGAATTCCCTTTCTTGTTAGTTCAGCTATTTAAAATAAAAAATAGACTCTACTTAGTTTTGCATTGAAAGGGTTCCATGTACCTGGTTTGCTATATTTTCAGAAGTAGGCCTCCCCCATAAAAGCAAATGCCTCCCTCTCTCCCAAGTCTGTTTCACCAAGTATTAAAAAGAGGTGCTTCACTCTTTTCACTTGAAGTGCCTGCAGGAGATCACTGTGATGAAGGCATTTCAAGAAAAGCTGCTGTAGCCCAGAAGACAAATGACCTGACAACTTACCCAGCCAGTAACAGAGCAGAGACCAGATCCCTCACACATCACCTGTCCTAAGGGAAACCAAACTATAAGGCAAAGGAGTTCTCTCCTAATGATCCAAAGAAATTAAACTATATTTGAGTCCTTTAACTTCACAGACAGAAGAGTAGATACAGAGCTCAAGGTGATTCAGTTACAAATAAGAGTCCGAGAAAGTATCGGTGAAGACCACCTTTTGAGAAGTGATGTTCAAATATGGGAACATTCAAAGCAAGCTCCAAAAAATTATCATTATATACAAAAATTTTATTTTAGAAATCACATCTTTTAAAAAAATAACACAGAAGGTATACGTTCTCATTCTAACCAGGTATTTTTCTTTTTCCAGTACAGGGGAATGAATTCAGGGGTGCTCTCCAGCTGGGCTATATCCCCAGCCCTTTTTATTCTTAAAAGTTCAAGACAGTGTTTTGCTAAGTTGCTGAGGCTGCTCTCGAACTTGTGATCCTCCTGCCTCAGTCTCCTCCATGGTTGCTGGGGGTACAGGCGTGTGCCACTGTGCCCAGCTTGTTCATCACTTGAATGCCAGGATGTTATGTGGTACAAGTGAATGAGGTGCAAATATAAGTCCATACAATACTCTTGGCACTTACACCAGCTCAAAACTTTAAACTTTTAAAATTCAAAAACAAAAACAAAACCTATTTTGGAAACACAAAAGTACCTTGATCTCAAAATCTGAAACTATGGAACCATTGCTTAGTCTAAAAACAAACAAACAAAAAAGGCATTGCCACCATATTTCATGAACAACTGAAAAGATCCAATGATGCTTGTATCAGGAGTGCAGTGTGGTCACTTCAGGACACCAGTCAGCAGAATACAGAAGGGATAAACCTCTGCTGTACAGTTTCAGAGGCAAAAGGGAGGTTGAAAAAAATTGGGGAGTTCTGCTTGATAATTTTTGGTAGAACTGGTTATCCTTGTTCCTGTTTAGTAGCTTTCTTCTAATCTTATCAAAGTAGCACTCCTAGATAGCCAACTTCAAATACTGGAAATCAGAATGAAAAATAAAACTGGAAAATATACATTAACTATGGACCAAAAATATAGCTCTTTGGAAATCTCAACTAAAATTTTGTGTTTTAACATGTTAAGAATGTTTAAGATGAACCAGGCATGGTGGTACATGCCTGACATCCCAGCTCCTTGGGAGGCTGAGGCAACAGGGATACTTGAGCCCAGGAGTTTGAGACCAGCCTTGGCAACATAGTAAGACCCTATCTCAAAAACAAAACAAAACAAAAAGAAAAACAAACAAAAAGAAAACTTAATGGATAAATGATTTTATATAGACCAAGGAGTTAAAATAGTCCTCAAGGATGATGACTAAAGAATTTCTATGCAATAACTTCAAGAAATTCCTATAATATAAAGCAATTATTTTTATTTTAACCTATTTACTCTTTTTATCAAATGATCCCAGACTCTTATTTCTAGGTACTCCTACCCAGATCATGAGTTATTTGTTTTTGGGGAATAAAGCAAAGTTTATGTTTGTAAGTTCTCTTACCCAGATAGAACTGAATCCAGAGAACTACTACCACATTCTAAAAACGTCAAGAAAAAAAAGAGAACCTCTATGAGGTGGTTCACTACAAATCTTTGAAGAATGCAGCTGCCATGTGTCTCTGTGATAAGTTATAGTCCTGCTAAAGAGAAACGAAAGATTTAAAATTACCTCAGAAATTCCTGAGAGCAATGGCAGGCTTCCCTAATTTGCTTAGATCGAATATATTCTTATTATTGTTTTCCACCAAATTGTTGTAATTTTATTGGAAATACATTCACTAAAGATGAGCTCTGCTGGACTGAAAGGATAACGTGGGAGGTCTGACAACAGATATGGTTCCTACAGATCTTCAGGGAGCACTGGCAATTCATTTGAAGTGAAAAGTATGTTAACACTGAAGTTGCATATGTGAGCTTTATTATCAGAATGATGTCATTTAATGATAGAACCGAGTGTCTCAAAAATGGTTCAACACGGTACAAACTCTGGATCCTCAGAGCCACATGGCTACTTGCATGCCAATGTATCTGGGAAGGAAAGATACAGAGTGTAGTGGAAGAGGCATGGACGTTGACAAAGTACCAAATGAAAGTTCCTCATGACAGATTCACTTGAAATCTAGAAAGCACTTTAATATTTTATCCTCCAAATGATCAAGAGATTCCAAAGAAATGGCAAGTCCTGTATTTACAAAATCGATGAAAGTCACACTGTAATAATCAGTGAATGTAGAATAACTGCACAGATCTGTGTTTCCAACTTTTTCCACCATGATTCTACATCAAGGTAAAAAAAGATTCTTTTGTACAAATCCAAGAAGGATGCAGACAGAGCTGGCAGCACAACTGTCAAAGATGGTGCAATGACTTACTATGGAAGCTGGTGACAGGACACAGGGGAGGAAGGCAGAGTCCTAGAGACAAGAATCCTCGTAATGAAGGTGGCTCAGTCAGTGGTTGATCTCCGGTACCAAAACCGGGCTCTGAAGTCGTCACTGCATGTCATAAATCCGGGGTTGGTGGGTGAGTGTACTATGCAGCGTACAATGTTGTTGTGCCCCAAAGACAGCAGGTTCCTCCGCTCAGCTGTCCTGGAGTCCCAGCAGCAGAGGCTGATCGTCCTTTCATCAGGCAGCAACACATAGTCCTCCGTGTGGTTAAAGACAGCCTGTGTCCGGTGCACCTGCCGTCCACTCAGACCCGCACCTGCCACAGAAACCAAGAGGTTAAAGGCTGTGGACTGAGGAATGGCAAACCAAGTTTACATCTCAGACCCTGGGAATATTCTAATACTTTCAATATAAAAAGAGCATTTAGAAACTGTTAAAATAATATATCTCTACCAATTTTGAAATAAAAAATTGTATGAAAATCACTTCTAGGTCCACCGTCTATACAACAATCCTGACTCTCCATCAATAAAGTCCTTCACTTCTTGGGCTGATAATAAGTTGGTCATTTATACTATGAGACACTTTTTATTTTTTAAATTTCTATAAAATGGCTCCATTTCCTTTGGTTCCTTTCCTGTCAAGTGTGGTTCATCTAAGATCTCTTTATAGATTAAGACTATTGGCCCATTTGATATATGCACATATACTATGTCCAACTTTTATAACTGTTCAGTGTTAAGTCTCAAATTTCTAATGTTGTCAGAATAGTTTTTCCTTTCACTATTTCAAGAGCACTTTGAATTCTGACAAAAATATCAAAACTAAATATAAGTCTTGTGCACTGATAGGATGGGGTGTTGACCTGTAAATTAGCAAAAACAGAGGAATTGCATATAAAAATCAACAGAATAGCATTTCTGAAAAAAACAAATTTTCACCTAAAACAAGCCAGTTTGCCACATTATCATCATGAAATCCAAACACTCATAAACCCAAGTTTTTGTCAGCAGCCTGGTGTCTGTGTGCATGCGCTGCACTCCTGAGAAGGGGCAGAAGGCCTTCAACATATACTCTGGTCATTTCTGGTCTCCTTTTTGCAACAAGCACACAGTTCTTCAATAGTAATAAGATACATTTTAGAAATAGTTTTGTATAAAAGCATTTCAGTGAAGTCACCAAAAATTTTAACAGAATGGCTCTTCCACAGACTTGCTAGTTATATATAACACTAGGGGCCAGAAAGATGGCAGGGAAGCAAACACCAGTTACTATGAGACACATGAGGAAGGTCATGCTGCACCCTAGTGGCTCAACCAGCAGATCTTTGATTTTCTTTTCCAAGGTGCAAGAGGGTTTTTTTTGTTTTTTTTTTTTTTTTTTTAAAAAAAAAGCTTTCTGAGCTGTACAGTCATGGTGATTCTACACAAACCTCAAGAGAAAACCAATTAAGTTCCTCGAGGTTTTCAACCAAAAAATAGTCTTTGCTGCTATAGAAATGGAAGAATTAGACACAATATTTTAACATTCACTCTCTTCTAATTACTATCAATGGGATGAATTGCAACAAAATTTAAAAAAACAAAAAAACCACAAAACTACAGACACACCTGTTACCCATGAGAGTGACACAAATTAGTGAGGATTCTACAAGTTTACTTTTGTTTTTCTGTTTGAACAGCCCATTTTCTATCTGTGTTGAGAGTGCATGTGTGTTCTTATTTGGGGGCTACCTCTGCTTTCTCAGGAATAGGTCAAGATTTTCCCTTCTAGCTCTTTTTTTCCTAATGCATACCATTACTGAGATCCACTAGCTGCAGTTTTTCCCTCTGGTCTGCATTGACATTTTTGTGGGTGTGGGACAAGTCAGTCTACAAATGGACCACCAGGTTCTCAAATGTTACCTGCATGGAACCTAGACCTAGTTCATTTAAACTGTAAAGTACTGAGAAGAGCAAAGCTATTAAACCACGATTTTGTTCCTAGCTCTGCCTCACCTCCAACTGTAGCCTTGGCTGATTTAACCTTTTAAGCCTTGCTTTGCTCTTACCTAAAAAAGGATAACATCTGCCCTGTTCAATGCATAGTATCATGTTGCTCTACTGCAAAGATCTAAGAATTCTGGAAACAGTAAAATGCTACAGAAACATTAAAACCAACTACTCACATACCCGTGTATCTGACCAGTGTTCGTCCTGTTGATATTTCCCAAAGTTTAGCTACAGAGTCTTTTCCACTTGAAAGAATGTATTTAGAATTTTTGGAAAAAATGGCAGAACAGACTTCGGCTCCGTCATGTGCTTTTTCAAAAGTTGTGATGCATCGATTTGAAACACCATCCCATAATTTGATGCAGCCGTCCTTGCTACCAGTTACATACATATTGGCACTGGGATTGTAATTGACAGAACATATAGCATCAGTGTGCTGATCTTGAGGATTGCAAGAGACGAAACACTGAAAGGTGTTGATATCATAAAGGCGAAGAGTTGGGTGCTGAGTTCCAACAAGTATAAAGTCTCCCGAAGGATGAAAAGAGATGGAGCGCAACATTTCAGCTTCCTGGAATGACAGACATCAACTTAAGTGACCAATTGGTGAACATTAAATCCAGGGGATTCTTATTACATATGTATCAGAAGGAATAAAAGTACTCTCTGGGACATATCTTTTTTTTGAGCAGAGATTCTGAAACCTATATGGTTACTGAAGATAAATGCACTTAAAATAACAACTTTGATTTGCTTCAGAGCCATAACTATTGAGTAAAAAATAAAGTTCAATTATGGGAAGATGGAAGTCAGTACTAGAGCCGCAGTGTTTCTGCAATGCACATTCAAAATACAGTGCCAAATGTCATGATTTCAATAAACACCTGATAGTTTCTGTATTGTTTTTTGCTTCCTATAAGTTATATGGGAGATGGTAGATTAGTTTTTAATAGGAATCTGCAACCTGTAAAGAGTGATCTGGATTCTGAATCCCAGTCCCATGAACTGTGACTGGTCCTGACCAGCCAGAGTAAGCAGGCACATGGCAGCATATGCACTATGTACCAATGGAATCTGATTCTTGTGCCATCCAGAATGTATCTCAGTTGCTGTACTTGTTTTATAGGATGACATGGAGAGACTACTTTAAAAAAAAGAGAGAAGAGTTGTTCAATAGCTCCCTATGTTTAGAAAAAAATGTAAAGCTCTCTTCCAAATATTTCTAACCTGAATGTATTTGAAGGCTCTTTTTGCAGATGGCTTGGAATAATCAAATAATTTAAGGGTGTAATCCCTCGAACCAGATGCCAGGATCTGTTCTGTTGGGTGGAAAGCGAGACATGTGACTTCATCCACGTGATCATAGAGTGTTCGAATGACTGGGTGGTTCTCCATGTTCTGCTGTGCAGTCTCATTCATCATGACCTAGATAAAAAAAAAAAAAAAAAAAGTAGAGACACTCAACGCACAGAATCTGCTTACATCAAAGAATACAATCCACAGCTATGGTAAATCAGAGCTAGCTTAAATCATTTGCTTGCTTTCTTGAGAATGAGAAACACAAGGCAAATGGTGAGTACACTACTGGGGTTTTTACCTCTATTGGCATAGCACTTTTGGCCAACATTCTTTCTGTGTCGAGTATCTTTATGGAAGCATCAGCAGATCCAGTAGCTATCAACTGCCCATCTCTACTATAGGTAGCTACACGGCATGGTCCTTTATGGGATGTGACATAGCATGTTTCATATTCAGAAGCCTCTGGGGACATTGTCTGAACATCTGCATCAAACTCCAAGTCAATCCCGGTGCCAGGGGCAACTGTATCTGATCGACCAATTGCATACTGAACCGCTGTGTCATCGTTTTCCATTCCTAGAAGAAATCAAAATTAAAAACATGAAAAAAAAAAATTAAATGCCAAGACAAAGTTCTGGATCCAAAACTAAAGATGTTCACCAACATCAACTTACAATTTCTGTGGGCTGCATGACACCCAAACCTTTACAAAATTATGTTCCCTGCCATGCTGTCCAAGGTTCTCAACACTGGGCTGGAGCAAGAAAAGGCCCCCACAACCAAAGTCAACTCCCTAGGTTCTTGTCTCCAAAGTATACTACTATAACTACAGCTATAGAAACCCAATAAACTAGCAGTTCTGTAGTTAAATCATCCATCTTTTTCCCTTTAAAATGTAATATTTTTAAAGTTGAGATCTGTTAGTTGCAGATACAAAGTAGTCAGCTAGAGTGTTAACCATTAGTGAAATGGTTTTGAAAGAATGTAGGCTAAATTAACTAAAGTCGGTTCAGAATATACATTTTAAATTTAAAAATAACCACATACATCACATAAACAATAAGAAAAACTATACAAATAAGAAAATAATAATGATCTCAAATTTTTGCAAATATTACTGTCAACACTGTGGTCTGACTTCTTCTGGTTCTTTCCCCATGCACAAAATAGTTTTGTTTTTTAAAACAAAAATAGACTGGCACTGTGTGCTATATTGTCTATTATAACACACAGAATAAAACCCTGTCTGAGCTAATAAACATTCATCTACAACATTATTACATTGTTGCATCTAATTTTATGGACATTTAAAACTTTATAAATAATAGTATATTAATAGTTGCATTTTAGTTTATCCTCTTTATTTCCTCAGGATAAATTGTCACAATTGGCTTCACCAAGCTAAAGAGAACAATATGTTTGATAATTAAACATCTTATTAAATGTCAGGTAGGCCTCAGGATAAATGGATGAAGGAGACAAGGTTCTTCTGTTCTTTGTAGAGCTTGCAGTCTTTATTTGTGAATGCTAGGGAATGAAAATGTGAGAACTGCCAAGAAAACAACCTCAAGACAATGAAAGAACTTATAAACAGTAAATCTGTCATGAAAGAAATAGAATTATTGAGGCAGAATAATTAGGGAGGTATGAGGAAAATGGAAAAGAATAGCATACTGTGCACTCAGGAATTATTTTAAAAGGGGTAAAGGGGAATCTAAGATGCCATCTGAGCTGAGATTTAAAGGAAGTCAATAGAGTGCTCTAGTTCATGTGTACAAATGCATTAGAACCAGCCTGAAGTCTCCATGATCTGGACTGCACTTTACCCTTTCAGTGTCTAGCAGTATTTAATACCTATTAGAGACCATAACTAAATAGGAATACTCTCAAAAAATTCTGCTGTGGGAAAACATCTGAAACTTAAGTATGGGATCTATAAATTTGCATACATAAGATACCTAGTTTGATGAGATGCAGGAGCTGCTCCGAGGGTGCGCAGACAGATTGAGGCTTGATTTCATTTATGAGGCCATTAGCAATGCTGATGTAGCCATCATAGAGCAGCTGGCTAATGATCAGCTTGTAGAGCTGCTGGCGGTCCTTCAAGCCCACTTTGGTTCTGTACATGTTGGAGTAGAGAACCGTTTCTCAGCTGCAAGAAAACAAGGTGGATGGTGAAACGTGGAGGCACTAGTAAATCACATAAGTAATCCAGGATTCTTTGGTCAAATAATCTTGCAGGGTTTAAATCCCAGCTCTACTAGCTGTATTTTCTTTAGTTAGTAACCTTATTTTTTATTTTTTTGAGCTCAGGTCTCTCAGCTGTTACATAAATTACTAGAGGTCAAATGAGATGGTGTATATAATGCACTGAGCTCAGGGCTTGGCATACATAAACTATTCAAGTTAATGTTAGCCAATATTTGCAGTAGAATCCACCAGCAACTTTTCTTCTCTGCCACACTATCCACCTATGATTTTTAATCTTTGTTACTATCCTAAAATCTTCCATTTCTTCTGTTAATAGGCAAGACAGCTGCTATTCTGTTGAATGCACTGTTTCCACAGCTGAGTTGTGTTTACTATTGGCTGTAATGTTCACTCTTAAAACCTGTTTTAAGGCAAATGAGCTTATTACTATAATTAGATAATTTAAGTAGTAAGCCAGTAGGTGAAGGAAAAAAAAAAAAAGCTATTGTACTATAAAAAGAAACAAAATTGGGCTGGGGATGTGGCTCAAGTGGTAGCACGCTCGTCTGGCATGCGTGTGGCCTGGGTTCGATCCTCAGCACCACATACCAACAAAGATGTTGTGTCTGCCAATAACTTAAAAAATAAATAAATAAATAAATGTTTAAAAAAAAAAAAACCAAACAAAATTAACTAATTTGTTAAGATTCAAGGGTAAACTGCTTAATGAAACACTGCCAATAAGATAGGGCCATAACTACAAAAATGGAAAAGAATAGCATACTGTGCACTCATATGTCTAAGTTCTCCTTCAGTCTTTAAAAATGAAACAAACCACAGGTGGAGGTTTTTGATTTATGCAAGAAGACTCCAATAGGTGGCCATAATAAAAAATTTGATTATCAAATACCAATATATGTATGTGAATGCTTGCACAGATCAGAAGGTTGCAGGTGTCTGGAGACAGTAACAGAGAATAAAAGTGGGCTCAGGGCCTGAGTTCTTGCACAGTGTTAGGTGTCAATAACAATATTTATCATGTATTTCCTACTTGCCAGATATCGTACTAAGCAGTTTATAAACATTGATTTATTAAATGAAAGCATTCAATGTATTGAAAAATAAAGCAAATACAAGTGTAAAAGTACATTTGTGCAGACGATATTAGAGCACAAAAGAGTTGATGAAATGAGCTCAAATAGCAAAGGACACCATTCAAAGTAAAGTGTGGCTAGTAACTCTTCCAAGGTTAGAGCGGCCTTCAGAGCTGTCCCACTCCAGGGCCCACAACTTAACCACCTCACTATTCTCTCTTAACTCCGGCCATGGGTGGGGGGTGAACAAAGAGATTTTTAAAAAGAAAAAAAAAGCGCCCAAGCCCCACTTCTCAGCTCCTCCTGAACGTTCGCTCGAGGGCTGGGGAAGCCTGTTTATCTTCTCCAATTCGCAGGTGGGGACACTGAGGCACGAGGACAAGAGACTCCGGGCCAGGATCGGCGACCACCGGCCAGGAAGCGGACCGAGCCGAGGGCGCAGGGGCCCCTAGCCGAACGCGCCGCGAGCACCGGGAAGCAGAGGCAGATGGAGGCCCGGGTCGCGGCGAGAGCGGGGCCCGGGGAGAAAGGGTGTGCAGGCCCGGTCGGGCAACTCAGCACGCAGAACTCGGGCGCACGTCTCCCGTTCGCTCTCGCCCTGCCCGCCCAGTCCTTCACGTGACCCTCTGTAGGCCCCAGCCGACCGCACCGGCCGCTCGCCCAGTGTCCCCGCATCTCCGTACCCGCTGATACGGCTTTCTCGGTCTCCCGCTCTCTCCCAGAAAGATGGAGGCGCGAACCCTGCCCAATGGATCGCTCGGCGCGCACGCTCATTGCGCACGCGCAAAGGGCGCCACGCCGAGTGCTGCGCTATCGATCGATCCCATTCTCTCCTGCCCATCTCGCCATCTTACTTACTGGCACGTTCGTTCGCTTCCTCCGACAGTATCTTCTATGCGACAACCTTGACACCAAGGGGCTGCTGTCTCACGAACAAATGCCACAGCCTAGAGAGCATCATGGACGCTAGAACGGCCCCGGGTCTGGCGCGCCGTTGGCTCCACCACTTCCGTAATCTCACGCGCAAGTGCGCCTGCGCGCCGCCTGCGTCTTGTAACGTGAGTCAGGTCGTCGCGTTTGTTGTGAACCAATCACAAAGCAGCCTCACCCTGGCTTAAGCCAATCATCTTTCGGATTAGAGGGTTTAACTCTTCTTTAAAAAGAAGAACCTTTGAATTGTAACGGCTGAGCTCTAGGGAGGACTCGGCGGCCCGGGGTCGGAGGCGTGATCCTGCTGGTGGGTAGGGTGGGCAGGGGGGGCCCGCTGGGTGCGGTGGACTAGGGATGCGGACCAGGGCCGGGGTGTACTCCCGTTGCGCCGGCCGCCTCCCCAGCCCGTCCTCCCGCTCCCGCGGCTGAGCGCCGAGGGACGCGGCTGCTGGGTTTCGCCGCTGGCTGTGGAAGCGGATTGGGTGTCTGGGGTGGGCTTTCTGCCCGGGTTTTGTGCCGGTGGAGACCTGGTAAGAAGAGACAGCCTTCGCCGTCGTGAGGCTGGGAGTCTAGGAGCTGGGAAGATACCCGGCGGCCGCGGCGGGGCTTGCGAAGGAGGCGAATAGGGCTGAGCTTTAGCGGGGCCACTTCAGTAGAAGAGCTGGAAGGTCCGTTGTCCTGCTGGCTGGATGAAGGAGGGCAGTACTAGGGGGGCCTCGCAGAGGCTGGCCTGGTTCGGCCTCCCCTGCTATAGACCTGGGTGCATTGTGGAGTCTTCTCAGGGTCCTGGTCAAAAACTAGAGCCCACTGCAGGCGCAGCGAATCAGAATCTCGGGGTGGGATTCCCGTGTCATTAACAAGCCCTCCAGGGGATTCTTACATTGAGAGCTAGTAGCGCAGCCCTTGCATGCTAATTCTGGGGGGATGTTAAAATGAAGACTGGGACTGGGACCCAGATAACAGACATCCGGTGAGGCAGAGGGAGCTACTGCCCTCGACTTTTCATGTCTCCACTTCCTCCTTAACCTCCTTGTTCCCTTGAATAAAGGCTCTTGGGCAAGATATACACTTCTTTGACCCTCCCCTTCATCTCTGAAGACATCCATAGGTCTGAAGGAGGAAAAAAAGGATTATGAAACCCGCTGTGCTGTTAAATATTTTCCTCTGCACATTAGTAATCCTCTAGTTTTAACTGCCTGGGCCTGTGAAGGTCATTGGTCATGTGATTCCTGAATCTGGTTGCAGATCTGAATCACCTGAAGAGCAGTGGGGAATTGTGGATCAGAATATTATTCCACTATGCTTATTCATCTAACTGTGAAAGAAAATAAATTTGAACAAATGTCTGTACTTCTAGACGAATGTTGACTAAAAGGCCTTGAGCATATGTGATCTCATTAGTCTGCTGCTTGTAATTATTAGGGAAGGTGAAGAAAGCCTAGAGCTTCTGTGGAAAAATAACATTTGCTTGGCACAAACATGAATTTCCTTTTTATAACTGTTACTAATCCACTGTTTTATATAAAGGCTCTGGGCTTGTTAGTCCAGTTGCTGTCTTCATTGTGGAGGTATTATTTGTAAAGTGGATATGAAACTCTGGGAATGGGGAATGCTTTCTGATTGGATTCTAGAATAAAGAGAACACCTAGGTCAAGAAGGTTTTTCTGCTTTCTTTGGTATTTCTTCTATTAGATAGGTATTTGTGCCTGACTCTTATTATTGATTTCCTTTGTCAGTGAATTGGTTCATTCCCAAAGCACTGGAGTGTGAGTTGTATGCTAGATGCTATTCTAGCTTTAGGCTGGCAACAGTGAACACAATAGGACTAAGCTCTTGCTCTCATGGGACTTATATCTGTGGAGTTTCTCAGCGGTAACAAAGGATATCTGAGTCTGGGGAAATAGGCAGTAAACAGATGCACATGATGATATAAGATGTTAAGGGCTATGGAGAACCATAAGATTATTCAGTAAGGAAGCACTGGACACAGATCTGAATGAACTGGAGTGAGCTAAACATGTGGAGAAAGAAATTAAGAGGTAAAAGGAACAGGAAGTTCAAAGGCCTTGAGCAGGAGACACCTTTGAAGAAAAGCTTTGTGTGACTCATATGCAGTGGACAAAGGAAGTCAGGTGGTCAGGATCCACATTTTATGAGTTCATAGGCTTCTCTGTGCATGTAAGAGTTTGCATTGTTTTGATGAAGCTGGGGAACCATGGGGACTTCTGTACCAAGGACTAGCATGTCACGTTGATGGGATCAGTGGACCATAGTGAAGCAAAGGTGGAAGTGGGGAGATCTTTAGGAGTTATCTTGCAAGTAATCCAGGGGACAAAATTATGGTTAAAGCAGATAGTAACAGTAGAGATGGTAAGCAGTGATAGTTTTGAAGGTAGAGCCTACAAAGTATGCTAATGGATTCAGGTATGGGGTTTGAGAGAAAAGTAACTACAGAAAGGGTTATGCTAAGGCTTTCATCCAGAGCAGCTGGCAGAACGAATTTGCCATCAGCTGAGATGGGGATGTCTGTGAGAGGGATCAAAACATCAGTTTTGGATATGTTAAAATTGAGATGTTTGGGCTGGGGATGTGGCTCAAGCGGTAGCACGCTCGCCTGGCATGCGTGCGGCTCTGGTTCGATCCTCAGCACCACATACAAAGATGTTGTGTCCACCGAAAACTAAAAAAAAATAAATATTATAAAAAAATTCTCTCTCTCACTCTCTCTTTAAAAAAAAAAAAATTGAGATGTTAACCAAGTGGAGATGTTGAGTAGAAAGTAGATAAGCTAAATCTGGAGTTTAGAGAAAGGTCTGTGCTGGAGATGGGTACTTGGGCATCCTCAGCCTGTGGGTGGTACAAGGAGATCGAGTGAACTCACCTTGGGAGTGTGTGTAGGTAGTAAGTAGTTTGTGTAGATAGTAGTGCTGGGCTTGAGCTCAGGGTACTCCATGAGCAGGGAGGAGAAAGGAGTGTGGAGGGGTGAGAAGAGGTTGCCTTTTGGATGCATTAGTATCAAGATGCCTGTCAGACAGTTCTGGGAGGTCCTAAGCAGGTACTTGGATATTTGAGTCCAGCAGTCAGAAGAGAGATTAGGGTAGAAGATGCATTTTGAGTTATCCATTAGGATACCTCTATTAAGAGGTATTTAGAGCTGAGGCATAGGATGTAGATCTCTATTAAAGGGTAGAAGTAGAGGATACTCATTCTTGGATCATCCCAGACAGCACAGTTTGGGGGAAAATGAGGCCAAACCAGCAAAGAAGGGTAAAAAACACCTAGTGAGGTGGGAGATAAACCTGAACCTTAACAGCAGGGAGTAGGAAGAGGTGAGCCACAAAGCCAGCTGCTGCTGAGATGCAGATGAAGGTGGAATTATTTGCTTTGACAGCGCTAGGGTTCAGCCATGAGTCCTTAAAGTGGCAAAGATAAAAAAAGCTTAGTGGGGAATGGACTCGGGGAGGGTGAGAAATAGATATGAGGGAGCTTTGCTGTTGGAAGGAGAAGTGAGTAATGGGGTTGTGGCTTGAGGCAGCTCTGGGGTAAGAGGGGCTTCTAAGATAGCAGGAATTCCAGCTGGCTGTGCATGGAAGGAAGTGATCCATTAGAGCAGGAAGTCAAATCCAGGAGTGAAGAGTGCTTGAAGGGATGGGATGACATGCAGTGTATGGGGGAGGGAGGGGTTGGCTTGGCGAGAAAAGCCACACGCCTGTATATGTGTGTCAGATGAGAGAAGTCCTCCCTCATCAGCTTCATTGGGATGAAATATAAAGATGTGTGTGGAGGCCTTTCGTGGACAGCTGTAACTGCCTAGCACAACACTTTGGAGCAGGAGGCTGTTTTTAAAGGTTGTTCTTTTTCTTTGCAGGCATCATGGACAGATCTAAAGAAAACTGTGTTTCAGGGCCCGTTAAGGTAAATTGAATAGTTTGCAATCATATTTATAAAACTCACATGGAGATCAGGCTGTCATCTGAAATTTTTCTCAGCTTTACTTTGGGTTGTGACTTTAGCTCCCTGTTGCACTCCTGGATTTGCCTACAGTCTAGTGTGTTGTGGGTGCTTCCTTCAGAAGTAATTGGCTTGCATTTGAGCTCTTGAGCACCCTCTCTGGAGCATTCAGGCTGATGAACTGGTGATGGGCTTTGAGGTTTCTCTTCTCTGCATAGGCCCTTGGTTTTAGATGGGCTGTTGGAGCTAGAGTAAATCTCACCCACTCCATCAATTTAGTGTGATTAGCTCAGGGTTTTAGAGTTAACTGTTACACTTCATACAGGTGTATAAACACATTTTAGTAATAACTTTTGAAGAGCCTATGTTTGTAAGCACTTGGAAAATAAAACATTGGCAAATAATAGTAATAAATTTATTGTGGAAAGTCTGGTGTGTAACAAAATTTAGACTTTGCTTGAAGATAAACATTGTTGGACAGTCTTTTTTTCTAAACATGTATTATCAAAATTATTTTATTTTATTTTTTAATATTTATTTAGTTGTAGATGAACACACAGTATCTTTATTTTTATGTGGTGCTGAGGATCGAACCCAGTACTTCACACATGCGAGGCAAACGCTTGACCATGAGCTACAGCCCAGCCCTCAAAATGATTTTAATGGATTGGAATTTTTGTGTTTGGTTTTGAAAACAGTTTAGGGAGTATATTTCCAAGGCATTGAGAATTTTTAGAAAATATTTAGTGTTCCCCTCAGTAGATGGAAGTTTAATTAATGAACATGTTAATGGAATGAGTTTTTTTTTTTTTTTTTTTTGGTGGGGGGGTGAGGAATTAGGATAGGAAGTATTCAATTATCTCTTTCAACCATTTTCATTCCTGTGGAAATGCTCATTAAAATAGCCTTTCCCTTCCATTTATTATCAGTGCTATTCATTATTTTGCTGTGCTAGGAAACTCCGGAATTCTCAAAACATCCAACCTTTATTCTGAAGACCATAAAGCTTGTTTCCTTCCTATTTCAGGCTATAGTTCCACATGGTGAAGGTCCAAAACGTGTTCTGGTCACTCAGCATATTCCTTCTCAGAACCTGTTGACTACAAGCAGTGGCCAGGCTCAGCGGATCTTGTGTCCTTCAAATTCTTCCCAGCGTGTTCCTTTGCACGCACAAAAGCTCGTCTCCAGTCAGAAACTGGGACAGAAGCAATTGCAGGCAGCCAATATACCTCGTCCTGTCTCCCGGCCAGTGAACAACACCCAGAAGAGTGAGCAGTCCCAGCCATCAGGGCCTGGTAAGCTAGCTTTTGAGTTTCATTGAAGTCATTATTAGGAGCCCTATCTTTTACATCACATCTATTGAGAATGAGTAGAAAATAAGATGTACACATTCAAGTAAAATGTCTGTGCTAATACAGAAAGTTTCCTATCCTCTTGAAGAGTTGGGCATCCAGGGACAGTGCCAATCCCATGTTCTCTGGATTGCTTATTAATGGGATGTTGGGTGTTTATAGCAGATACATTTGAGGAACTGGAAATGTAAAGTTTGGGCATGTGGAGGGAAATACCAGGGAAGCAGAATAGAGGCACACAGGTATGATGGGTCAGGTCACATGGGGCACTGCTGCTACTGTTAAGGGGGTGGGGCTTCATTTCATGCATTGGGAAGCTACTGAAGGTTTTTTTGGTACTGGAGATGGAACCCAGGACCTTGCTCATATTTAGGCAAATGCTCTCTATTGAGCTAAGTCCCCAGCCCATTTTCAAAATGTTAATTTTGAGGTAGGGACTCACTAAGTTGCCCAGGCTGGCCTTAAACTTGCGATCCTCTTGCCTTAGCTTCACGAGTAGCTGGTATTATAGGTGTGTGCTGCCCACGCCTGGTGATACTGAAGGTTTGAGCAGAGATGGGACTGGTAAGCCTTTAAGAAAGCTTCCTTGGGAGGTATTGTGTGAATTGGAGAGCAGCAATGCCGGACCCAGGGTTCCCAGGTAGGAAGAAGGATGAAATCAGGGTGGCAGTGATCCAAGTAGGGTGGAGCAGGGTAAATGCCAACAGTTATTATTTATCAGCAGTTGAGTGTTACATCAGGCTCTGAGACAAATGACTCCTTCACCCATGTTGTCTTATCAGTCTTCATAACTACTTCATGAAGGTAGCCAAAGTTGTTAACTCCATTTCATAGAGAAGGAAGCTAAGGGGCTGGGGATGTGGCTCAAGCGGTAGCGTGCTCGCCTGGCGTGCGTGCGGCCTGGGTTCGATCCTCAGCACCACATACAAACAAAGATGTTGTGTCCGCCGAGAACTAAAAAATAAATAAATAAAAAAAAAAAAGAGAAGGAAGCTAAGACTCGGAAGTAGTTAACTTACGCAAAGACAACCAGGAGGGAGAGGTGCCAATAAATTTAAGAGCTCATTTAGGATGCTGACTGAGAGAATTGGGTGATAGGCCTGAAAGATGAGTAAGAAGGAGTTAGGGATAATAGTGTAGGGAAGAAAAAGAACTTGTCCACCCTCAGAAGGTTTGGTAAGTGGATCTGTAAAATATACTGACAGTAGACAAATTAATGGGAGAAAAGCCATTTAAAAAAAATACTTTTATTTATTTATTTATCTATGTGGTGCTGAGGATTGAACCCAGGGCCTCACATGTGCCAAGTAAGCGCTCTACCAAACCGCAGCCCAAGAAAAGCCATTTTAATTCCATGTATTGCCCAGGAATCACAAAGTATGAGCTCCAAGGGCCACAGGATCGACATTTACATTGCATCTTGAGCTGCAGAATGTAGTGGATGCCCAGGGCTTCTGGGAGGAAGGAGGCAGTGCCAGGCCACAGAGGGCAGGAAGGTGAAAGCATGGGGAGCCTGGGCTGTGCTACTAGCTGGTAGAAAGTCTCTTAGGTGATGGCCTTGCTCCCAGCTTCTTCCTCTAGTAGGTGCTTTCCTATGTCAGTTTGATTTAAAGATGTGCGTTGTTCTTAGGAAAGCTTAGCTTTTCAGAGCTCTCCTGTCTGCTGCTTCCCCAAAATAGCAGCTTGAAATCTGCCAGAGAAGTGTCTTGGGTGGCACATTCTGGCTTCCTACGGTCATTGCAGTGTGGACCTGCATTCCAACACCTGAGTGGAGCATACTGTGCTGAGAAGGGTTGAGGTATTGGAGCAAGACAGCTGAAATGTCCTGTGTTTTCACAGCTAATGAAATGGTGACTCTAATTTCTTGCTTTGCAACTGCTTGCTGTATTTCTATATTTCACCTTGGAAGGAGGGTGGCTGTCTTATGTTTTGTTGCATGCTGTTGATGATTGAGATGTACTGTACTGACGCTGGATGGCTCCATGTAGTGAGGTGGTGACAAGGCCACAGTTTGTCATGGGTGGAAAGACTCTCTAGAAGCTCTTCACTGTAAACTGAGACTTCAATGCAAATTTGCATATTCTTTGTCTTTAAATTATTACTGGAAGGCCTAACTGTATACATTGTTACTCATTTTGTACAGACCTCATGGTGGGAATCCTTTGGGGTTTAATAGACATTGTTCTATAAAGAAACTAAGAAAGCCCAGATTATCAGTTGTGACATACTATTAATATTTTGGTGGATGTTCTTTGATCTTTTCTAAAAAAACAAAACAAAAACCTTATTCTATATAGTTCTAAAAATAGGATTTTAATTTATTCACTATAGGAAATAATCCTGAAAGGGAACTGGCATCAAAACAGAAAAATGAAGACTCAAAGAGGTAAGCTTTCTTATTTATCAAGTTCTATACTATCAGTCTAGTAAAATATACCATTTCATTGCAGAGTTATGAGGGTTTTTTTGGGGGGGGGGAATGCTGGGACTGAACTCAGGGATGCTTAAACTGAGCCACATCCCCAGCTCTTTTATTTTTATTTATTTTTTTTTGTGGTGCTAGGGATTGAACCTAGGGCCTTGTGCATGCAAGGCAAGCAGTCTACCAACTGAGCTATATCCTCCCAGCTCCAATAGCTGAGGCTGGCTTTGAACTTGTGAACCTCCCACCTTAGCCTCCTGAGCTGGGATTACAGGTGTGTACCATTGTGCCCAGCTCATGAGAATTTATCTTCATTTAGAAGAAAAATGTTTCCAGAATCGTAAACAAGTCTCCCCCACTCCCCATATAGGTATTTACTAGGGGCTTTTTCTTTTAAATTGCTTTTTAAATATAGAAAAAACTTGTAAGACTCTGTTACAGAAAATGTGCAGTTCTTCTCTACCCTCAGAAGTTACCAGTGTGTATAACTTCCATGTGCTCTGCGTGTGACTTGTATATGCTTTTTTAATTCTTATGTAGAAGTTCAGGTGTTTTTATTATGTTTTGAATTGGGGTCTTACTAATTGCCTAGCTGGCTGCAAACTCTTGGGCTCAAGTGATCCTCCAGCTTCAGTCTAATGAGTAGCTGATTACCCATCACACCTGGTTAAAAGTGCAAGTTTTTAAAAAACTGTCACACTGTAAAACTGTTAAATGTGTATGTGACTGTAGGTATTTTGTAGTACTGATATAATTATTGCATTTGTTGTGTACTAAAAAGGCTGGCTGTGATATCTACCCCATTTTCTAAGTACCTGCTGTTAATCTCTGAACTGGACTCTAACATGGGGGAGCAGGACCAGGAATGACTCCATAGTCTTTTTTGCTTTTAGCTGCCTAACAGCCTTTCTCAGAATTGAACTCTAGTAGTTCTCATGCCCCACTGGCCTGTGGGGTCCCGCCTGCTTCCATTAGCAACAGTATTTCTGTGTCTACCTCTAGAGTGGGCTCTCCACCTCAGAAAGGGTTAGCTCCTCAGGATAGAAGGAAGTGGTTGGTTTGACACAGGACCACAGGGGATCCTGAGTGCTCTTCCTCTGGAGTTACTTATCCTTTTATTTGGTTTTTAGAGTTGTTGGTAGGCCTATACTGCTGAGCCTGGAGTAGCCCCAGGACATTCCCAATGAGGGCTGCTTTTTTAAAAATGCAACATCATTCCTAAATACTGCCTCATAGAGCTAATGGCAGCTGGGGAAGTTGGGGATTAATGACTGATTGCAACTTGTTACTGGTGACTTGGTTCTTGTTGAGGGTACATATTAAGTAATTTTGAATATAAAATTATTTATGGAATGTCTGCTACTAATTGATAAGTTGTTAGCAAATATTTGTTTTCATACTTTAACATGTTCAAATTATTTTTTAGAAGGCAATGGACTTTGGAAGATTTTGACATTGGTCGCCCACTGGGTAAAGGAAAGTTTGGCAATGTTTATTTGGCAAGAGAAAAACAAAGCAAGTTTATTCTGGCTCTTAAAGTGTTATTTAAAGCTCAGCTGGAGAAAGCAGGAGTGGAGCATCAGCTCAGAAGAGAAGTAGAGATCCAGTCCCACCTCCGGTGAGTGTCCAGGCTCCTGTGCAGAGGAGTGGTTTTGGGACTTAAAGTTCCTAAATGTTAAAAAGCTGAAATCTCTCTTTAGAGGGCTTGCTTCATAGTGTCGTGAAAAACCATTAAATATGTCATTTTCCAAATACTTAGGTGCTATTGTCCTGAAAAATCACTTGAGGATTTAATGTTTTGTTAAGGAAGTAATTTACCTGGGGCTTGCTGCTGAGGTGTGTGTGCATGTGTGTGTGTGGGGGTATGTGTGTGGGAGATAATTAAGAGGATTGCCACCCTTTTTTCTGAGCTAAGTAAAAGTTGCCTCTGGTCAGCGGGATGTTTTTGCTTGGCTGGTCAGTGGATGTTTTTGCTTTCAGTGTTTTTCAGATTTGAATTAGGTGCTAATACTTGCACTCTGGCAGTATCTGGCCTGTATTCCACCTGCCATCACCTGGTGGGGGATCTGGATGTGGCAGGCAAGACGGGCTGTGCCACCCATGCCCTGTGGCATTTGGCTGCTGCCATGACTGCACCCTGCTCTTGTGACACTCTTTTGAGTGGATATCATGCTCTTTTCTTTTAGTATGTAGAATAATATTGAGCTAGATTTTCCCCTCAAGAATAGTGATGCCTATAGGAAGGAAATAGTAGTCTGAACTAAAGCTCCTATAATACTTTAAAATGTGTGTAAAATGACAATGTGTGTGTATTTTTCTTAGAGCAAGCCTATAGTTTCAGACTCTCAGGTGGGGTTGGGGAGCAGGCTATTGTGTGAAACACCACTGGTTTTATTTACATGAGGGTTTTTCTTGGTATTACTTTGGGGTCAGCTCTGAAATCAGATGTTACAGTCCTTATCTTTTGTTGTAGGCATCCTAATATTCTCAGGCTGTATGGCTATTTTCATGATGCCACCAGAGTTTACCTAATTCTAGAGTATGCACCTCTTGGAACGGTCTATAGAGAACTTCAGAAACTTTCCAAGTTTGATGAGCAGAGAACTGCTACTGTAAGTTTTCATTTATTGTCCAGGCTAATTGTTTCCTTTATACCTATTTTCCAATGCAAACCTGACGTTCGTTATAGTAGAATAAGTTCTTAATGGAAAGGTAGCTTAATAGGTTCAAACATTTGAAATGGCAAAATCAAAAGAGCTTAGCTGTACCCTATGTGCAGATAAAACTAGGCACCTGGTGGAATGCTGTGACTGGTTTGTTTCCATAGCTGTTTTTTCTGTGGAAATGTGTATAGACAGTTGCCATCTTTTAAAAATGATGGTTTACTTTAGAATGGTAAATTCTTCAGATTCATAGCAGTCATGAAGAAGGTAGAAGGTTTCCGTGTGCCTGTGCCTAGCTCCTATTGACATCTTGCATTGATATGGTACTTTTGTCACAGATAATGAGCCAGTATTTATGTGACCATTAACTAGTCTATGCTTTTGCAGAGTTGGGTAATATTTCTCATCGTTGGGTAGGGCCTACGGGCTTTGAGAGGAAGACTTAGATGGCAAGTGGGTTTGTATCATGTCTGGGATGCGCACTCTTTTTTTTTTAAAGAGAGAGAATATTTTTAATATTTATTTTTTAGTTTTCGGCAGACACAACATCTTTGTATGTGGTGCTGAGGATCGAACCCGGGCCGCTTGCATGCCAGGCGAGCACGCTACCGCTTGAGCCACATCCCCAGCCCCTGGGATGCGCACTCTTAACATAACCTATTACCTGGGGCGGTGGGGGGGCTATAGCATGCACCTCAGGAGGTGTTTGTCAGGTGTAGCCACATGAAGCTCCCGCTTTCCCCCTTTCCCTAATATCCTTTCAAAGAAAGTTGCTGCACAAAGCCTACACTGAGTGGAGAGTGGGAGAAGGATTTAGGTAAATTATCAGGAATTATGTACCAGAGAACTTGCTTGCTCTTCCTTATTATATTCAACCATTATACATAAAAGGACTCATGGATATTATTTTATTCTGATTTATAATCCAATACTACTTTATTTTGATGAACAGACTGTTCCAACTCTGGATGCTGGGTGTGCTCAGTACCACTGGGGGGGGGGATCATTGCTTCTGGGACCTTGGTTGACAGGGCACAAGGGAATACATGTGTACAGTAATCATGTATATACCTGTGTCTAAATAGTTACCCATCTATATCTGAAAGTAAACATGAGTTCATACTGAAATCTTTACCCAATCTTACCACATGGATCATCTGACCACCTTCCCCTATCTAGGACTACTAAGCCAGCATTGAGAAACCTGGATTTCACCGTCTACCATGCATTTACTTACACGTCTAGTGTACCTACATTACTACATATGTACACATATGTCAGAACTGCTAACCAGTTAACCCATGGGAACAGCTGTCAACTAGAGTAGTATACACAATTTCTTTTGTCTGTTTTATAGACACTGTTTCCAAAGTTATTTAGGCCAACATACTCCATCTACACTCATCAGTGAGGTTGTTTCATACATTTGTAATATACTTAGATTCTTCATAATATCCTAGGATGGCACTTGACCCCTGAGCCACATCCCCAGCCCTAGTTTTTAATTTTATTTAGAGACAGGGTCTCACTGAGTTGCTTAGCACCTTGATTTTTCTGAGGCTGACTTTGAACTTGTGATCTTCCTGCCTCAGCCTCCCGAGCTGCTGGGTATAATACAGCCCAGTATTCACTTTTAATGCTATAAAGTTCGGTGGATTTTGAAACGTGTAACATCATACATCCACCATGTAGTGTATAAGAGTTTCACAGCCAGTAAACCTGGCATCACCTGCTCAGTCCTACTTCCTCAGTCTCTGGCAACCACTGAGCTGTTTACTGTCTATTGTTTTATTGTTTCTAGAATATCATAATTGGAACCATAAGAGCACATAGCCTTTTAAAATTAGCTTCCTTCACCTAGTAATAAGCATTTAAGATTCATCAGTATTTTGGGGGGGACGTGACAGCTTTCTTCTTTTCCTGGTTCTTATCCTTGCCAGCATTTGATGTTGGTGTTTTGGACTTTACTCATTCCTATAGGTGTGTAGTGGTATTTTCTTGTTTTAATTTGCAGTTTTTTAATCGCAGATGACATTGAGCTTGTATATCATCTTTGAGGCACCTGTTGAACTCTTTGCCACTTTTAACTTTTTTGTTGTTGTTACTGAGGTTTAAGAGTTCCTTGTTACGTTTTGGATACAGGTCCCTTATTATATGTGATTTGCAAATATTCTCTCCTAGTCTACGCCTTGTTTTTTCTCATCTATGTCTTTCACAAAGCAGTTTTTAATTTAAAATTTCAGCATGTCAGTTTTTTCTAATCCCAGCAACTCCAGAGTCTGAGGCAGGAGGATTCCAAATTGGGAATCAGCCTCAGCAACACCCCAAGGCCATAGGTAACTTAGTGAGACCCTGTCTCAAAAAATTTAAAGGGCTGGGAATGTGGCTCAGTGGTTAAGCACCCCTGGGTTCAAGCTCCAGTACAAAAACAAACAAAAACCCCTTAAAACTTGAGGCACTGGGGTTGGTTCTCAGCACCGCATATAAATAAATGAAGGTCCATTGACAGTAAACAATATTAAAAAAAAAAAAAACTTAAGGAAACAAATAACATTGTTTTGGCATACTTTTATGCTGACTAATGAATTAATATACTGCATGATTGTGTAGTTTTTCTTAGTTGTTTTATGCAGCTATAATGGAATACCTGAGATTGGGTCAGTGTAAAGAATGAATTTATTTCTTCTAATTCTGGAGGCTGGGAAGTCCAGCAAGGGTCCCACATCTGGTTAGGGTGGTCTTTTTTTTTTTGGTACTGGGGATTGAACCCAGGAATGCTTTATCACTGAGCTATATCCCTATCCCTTTTTATTTTATTTATTTATTTATTTGGTGGCTCTGGCTGGGGTTGTCTTATTGTATCATCCATGGAGGAAAGCATCAGAGTAAGTGCAACAGAGGAAGAGAGGGAACTCAAGCCCATTGACAAATTGGTGTTGATCCACTCATTAGAGTGGTACCCTCATGACCCAGACACATCTCCCCTTAGGCCCTCCTCTGAACACTGTTGCATCAAGGGTTAAGTTTCCAACTCATGCTTTTTGAGGGACACATTGAAACCATAGATGGCATTGTTGATATGCCAGTGAGCTTAAGTCTAGTTTGTTTATGGTTTAGAATAATTTTTTCCTGATACTCCTGAAGTAAATTTTTATCTTCAAACAGGTTATATTGTTGTAGAGTGATCTTGGTTTTAAAAAATGGGAATTGACTGCACTTAAAAGATGTAAAAGAAAAAACTTACATGAATCCCTAATTTGAGTTCTTCAGCACTGATTACTTAATTCATTGTAGCTGGGCCATCAATTGTCATGAGGGGGTGTAGTTATAGTTCATAATCGATCTTTCCTGTCTTTCAATAATGTCACATCAGCTGTATTGGCAAAGAGGTAACTAAATACTGAATAATTTGATGTTCAATTGATTTATATAGACTTATCTATTGCTTCTACAGTGTTTAAAACCTGCAAAACATGTTAAAAATCTGTTGTATTTTCTTTTAGAAAAGATCTGATATTGTGTTGTTCAAGACCTAAAACAGACGTTTGATACCTTTTTTTTTCAATAGTACATAACTGAATTAGCAAACGCCCTATCTTACTGCCATTCAAAGAGAGTTATTCATAGAGACATTAAGCCAGAGAACCTGCTTCTTGGATCAACTGGCGAGCTTAAGATTGCAGATTTTGGGTGGTCAGTACATGCTCCATCCTCCAGGTATGTAACATTATAAAGGTGGAAGTTGTTTAGCAGAAGTTCTGGGGGCTGATCATATACTAAGTGCAAAAATCTCTAAAAATATTTTGTTAAGTTGGGGCAAGTGACCAACCCAGAAATAATTTAGGTCTGATAACAGATGTTGTCTTTAAGAAAACTTTATTCTGTATAGCCAGGTAGGTCTATATATGGCACTCTGGGCCCACTGTTAAGGATGCTGAATGTCTTTAGAGACTAATGAAGAGGATGGACAAGTCAACATGTGACAAGTCTAAGCAAGATGCAGATGTGTAGAGAAAAGTCCACCTTAATGGTGGGAAGGAGATGCTGTTGCTTCCCAGATAAGGAGACAAGGAAAGTTCCAGAGACAGCACTACAGAGATCTACAGCTGAAAGTACAGTTTTTTGGGGAACTTTGAAAACCAAATTGGTTTGGCTGGATGTCTGAGGATGGTGATAAAAGAGTCTGTTTGCTTTTTGTCAGCAGGAGGAACAGTCCTTTCTTTAACCCCCTTAAAAATGAACAAAGACATCATCTAATGAAACAATTGGACCTTAGGTGAACCTGCCCAACAAGAGCAGGTTTTAAATTGATTTGGGTTTAAATAAGCTTTGATGCCTGGTGTGAGTGGGACATTGTAAAGTGTATATCTACTGTTCAGGCTTGTCAGCTTTGAGGGAGGACTTTAAAAGTCATCAGGTGGTAGTTATTAAGATAAAGTCAGTTAAAAGAAATTGTGTAGCCTAAAATAGACAACAGGGGTGAGGTCTTAATAGGTCATTTCTGTTGTCTGCCATATGTTAAATCTGCTGTTATAGTCTCTTAGAATTGTAGTTTCATGAGGCTGCAGGGTTTAGCTTGACCTTAATGTGTCCAGTGGTGTCATCATGACAGAAAATACAAGGCTTATTTTTTCTGGAGAGATCATTTATATAAATGTTGATGGCCACGTCACCCTGCATCCTGAATGTTAATAACTATAACAGTTTCCTGGTTATTGTGGACCACTGTGTGAGAGCCCCTGATGTAGGTCTCAGTGGGGGTGAGAGCTTGGACATCTGCACAGGTAGCTGCATACCTGTTTCACTGAATGTACATTTGTGTGCTCACGAGACACCAGGCAAGGCTAAGCGCAGCTCAAAGCAACAGGAACCTCCATAGTCTGCCCCTGGCTGCATGCCTGTCATCCCTAGCTTATTCCTAACCTTGTTATGAAATGGCCGAGTTGGTAGTGGACAGCATGCTGGTCTGCCCAGTGCCTCCATTCAGCAGGTCTTAATACTGCCATATTGGCTGCATCTGTTTTTTTGAAAATAGGCTACAGCATCATGATCCTTGAGCACCACCTAAAAACCAAGGGTTTGTCCTGTATAATCACAATCATTATCACACCTTAGAAAATTAACAGTGTTGTTCATATCTTTATCTATGTTCGAATTTCCCCAGTTGTCCATGAAATTTTATCTTTGTATTGCGGATTGGACTTGGGGGCACTGAGCCACATCCCCAGCCCTATTTTGTATTTTTATTTAGAGACAGGATCTCACTGAGTTGCTTAGCACCTCACTTGCTGAGGCTGGCTCTGAACTAGTGATCCTCCTGCCTCAGCCTCCCCAGCTGCTAGGATTACAAGTGTGAGCCACCGTGCCCTGCTATAGCTATTTTTAAAAATCAGAACCAATAAAGGTCCATCCATGGTATTTCATTCTTTGGTCTTGATCTAGACTATCCCTTACATTTTTTAAATGTATTTTTCTGATTATGGTGTCACGTGAACTACATTTACAGAGAACTTTGTAAGACAGCTTTTTTTTTTAATGATACTTTCAGTCTCTTCTAGATTTTTCAGAGGTTCTATAGCTGGATAGATTTGGGCTAAAGCTTGGTTGCTAGCTATGTGATCTTACACATCTCTCTCTTCTGTGCTCTGCCCAGAAATGGGGTTGACAGTGCTTCCTGAATAGCATGGGGTCTGGCCTGGTGGGGGCGCTCAGTCAGTGTTAGCATAATTAATGATTTAGCAGCTGCCATGATTTTAAAACCAGAGCACATCAACCTGAGCCTCCATTCTTTAGGAGAACCACTCTCTGTGGCACCCTGGACTACCTGCCCCCTGAGATGATTGAAGGCCGGATGCATGACGAGAAGGTGGATCTCTGGAGCCTTGGAGTTCTTTGCTATGAATTTCTAGTTGGGCAGCCTCCTTTTGAGGCAAACACACACCAAGAGACCTACAGAAGAATATCACGGGTAAGACGAACAAAAGGACCAGCACTATTAGAATTATTTTCTTATCAGCCTGAACTTTAAGCTAAGGTTGGAATAGCTAGGCAACTTGGTCTCTCTAACTCGTGTTTGTGACATGCTGTCACTTGTGCTCCAGGTTGAATTCACATTCCCTGACTTTGTGACGGAGGGAGCCAGGGACCTCATTTCAAGACTGTTGAAGCATAATCCAAGCCAGAGGCCAACTCTAAGTGAAGTACTTGAACACCCCTGGATCACAGCAAATTCATCAAAGCCACTGAATTGCCAGAAAGGCAAAGAGTCAACTAGCAAATAATCATAATCGTGCAGGGAGAGAGGTGTTGAACCAGGGCTGCTATATAGTCTTCAGGAACATGCTGCTGAGACTCGTCTTACTGTCGAGTACCTACTTGCCTTTGACCTAAAGAGAGCACTATGGGAAATGTCACTTGTCCTGCTGAGCATGCAGTGCCTCAGCCTCCCTGCCCAGAGAGCTCCACTATAGTAACCACACCCTTCAGAGGGAAAGCAGCCACAAGTCGTGCTGCTTTTACGGGTTTCGCCTGTAGCTGTACCCACAGCTGTGCCAGGCAAGGTGGCCTTGCAGGAGACAGACTGGGAGTCTGGTTGTGAAGAAAAGTGACCACTTTGCCCTGAGTCGGCTAAGGAGCTGTATAGCAACCTTCAAGTACCTGAGTGTCTGTGTTAACTTATTGGGTGGTCAAGCCTGGGAAAGCTGTTGGAATGAATATGTGACTTCCTTTTAAATGTTAAAATAAAGGTTTTTATATGGTTTTTTCCTTCCATGGCATCCCCTTAGATTCAGTGTCTGTCAACTTTATTAAGCCTGTGGTTTCTTGTCCTCCTTAATGCTGTGTGATGTAGGAGTTGTTTCTAAATGTTAAGGGCTTTTTTTTGGGGGGGGGGGTTCCTACCTGTAGTGCATGGTTAATTAATATTTTCACCACCTGTTCATTGTGGTGAACAGGTTAAATTCACATTCCCTGACTTTGTGACAGAGGGAACATATCTCACCCTCTTGACTGTTGGATAGTCTGTAGTTCCTGGTGTCCTCTATCCATCAACCAAAGATAGGGTGACAGCAATGAAGGAAAGGTGGAAGTGTTTAACTTGGACCCAGTAGAGAAATGTTGCTTTCATGGCTGAATCAAGGCAAGAGACTAGATTTCAGATATGTCAATGTGGCAGCACAAAGAAACTTCCACATCTAAGTGACAAAGTATTAGGCTTCAAAACAGAGGTGAGCCCCTTAAGGCAAGCCACTCTGAGACCAGAGTAGTAACACTTCATGTACAATCCAGCCCCGTCTGTCTCAGTGCTATGCGATGGCAGTGATGCTAGCTAAGAATGCTCAGGATGTTTCCACAGATAGTCCCACACAAGCACCGTAGCTCACTGTGGCAGCACGCTGGCACCCTGGTCAATGCTGTTTGTGATCAACAGTCATGGTTTACCAGAAAACAAAATCTTCAGAAACTTTATTTCACAGAATTGAAGCGTTTCACTATGTCAGATTAAAAAATCAGGCAAACAGCTTGCATTTTTAAAATAGATCAGTTTCATTCCTTTTGTTCCATTAAAAACAATGTAAATACAAGCAGTCAGTACATCTTGCTGGTGATTGCTTGGTTTCCCTGATCCTTTGACCTTGTTCTCTCTTTTTTTTTTTTGTCTTGGCCACAGGAGTAGAATGGGATTGGGGGTGAGGAAGTGATATGGCTATTTGTTATGATTTGTATTATTGCTTGTTTTTTCCATTTCCATTACTGGCAGATTTAAACCCTTAGTCCTGTAAGGCTTTTGACTAGTGTTTTTTTTTTTTTTTTGGCAGTACTGGGGATTGAACCCAGGAGTGCTCTATTTGAGCTGCACACCCAGGCCTTTTTTAAATTGTGAGACAGGGTCTCACTAAGTTGCCAAGGCTTGCCTTGAGCTTTCGATTTTCTGCCTCACTCTCTCAAGTAGCAGGGATGATAGTGTATCACCTCAAGCTGCAAGGTCAGCTTTTTGCATAGGCATTGCTAGGTATCTGGGAGACTGGTACATATGGGGGTTAGGAGCCCAAGGCTGACAGATCACTGTTTAATGGCTGTCTAGACCATAAGAGAAATTAGCACTGGTGTCGGGCATCTTGCTCAGTTGTGGAGATATCCTTTGGAATTAGGTTCCACTTTTAAATTAGTGCTTTTGGAAGTGGACTAACAATTTTAAAGTGGGAAAAATATATAGTTCCACTATAAAGTGATATTGCAAATGGATGTCTGTCCCATAGAAATTCTTTTAAATATTAACAGATACTGATTGGCCTGGGCAACTATGGGTTAACTAGGAAAGTGTCAACAGCCAGACTCAGTAAAACCAATGTAGTCACTTAATAGTTCCTTTAGTCTTAAAAAAAAGGAATGGTGAGTCAGAAAGATAAATGCAACCTTCAAACATGCAGCAGAGTAACTGTTAAAACCGGGTTCCCAGAGTGTGGAGCAAGACCCTGTATCAGAGCACAGAGCACAGCCCCCAGGAAAGAAATTGATGCTGAATCCCACAGAGGGGGAAGCCTCAGTTATTTCTAATTCTGGTCTAATCTTCCTGACTCTTGCCCTTGGCTGGATGAAACTGGCTTGGTGGACTAATTTACACCTGCTGCCTCCACTCCCTGGTTTGTGTTACTTCACGGTTGCCTTCTTACAAGTTTTCTTTTTATTTTGGTACTGGGGTTTGAACTTGGGGGGTGCTTTTATTACATCCTTAGAGCTTTTTATTTTTGAGACAGGGTCTCACTAATTAGGTTGCTGAGGGTCTTCCTAAGTTGCTCAGGCTGCCCTTGAACTTGAAATTCTCCTGTCTGAGACTCCTGAGTCATTGGGATTATAGGTGTGTACCACTACACCTGGCTAAGTGCTACTAGTTTTTTAAAGGAAGTGTTATAAATCTTTCAGGTATATAATTTTAGCTTAAAAAAGTAATTAGTGTAAACATTGTGACTTCTGGAATATCTGAAGTTTGAGACAGAGTTAAGCAAAGATTGTCTCAGCTTTTCATATGTGCCAAATTCCTCTGTGAATATGGGCACTGGAAGCCAAGTGATGCTCTAGGCCAAGGTTCCCATGTTTTACCTGAACAGAGAAATGATCTTGACTTCAGAAAAGCCATTGGAGATGGGCCCCATGTTCAGATTTGAAAGTGTTTTGGGACCAGTGAAACAGCAGAAATGCTTTCTTTTCCCAAAAGTGTAATGCGGGTCATGGGGCTGGTGCTAATTTAGATTGTGGAATTAGCACACATTGTTAAGTTCTGCTTTATTAACTGTGCAGCACAAGCAGCTGTTTTGCAGAACATTGCAGGTTAAACTACAGGCCGTTAATGGTAACTCAAGAGGAGGGGAAATTTTTAAAACCAGCTAAATCAATCATTGCTTTTTAAGAACTTGAGCAAAGGTTAGCCCCCTGAGTTTTTTGCAGTTACACCCTTACCAGTGGTTTTCTAGAGGGAATGATCTATAGGTGTTTGTGGTGTTGAGATGCTAGCTCACTTATGATGTCTTGCTGACAGATATGTACAGAGCCCTCTGATGAGTAGCATTAACAAACTAAAAAGCAAAAAAAATTATTCAAAAACCTGCTTTTGGCTGGCAAAGGTAAAATTAACCCATGAGAACATAACAACCAGGCCTTTCCTACCACCCCCGCCCAAACCTACAATATTAAAAACCAATCCAAATAAGGTAATTTAAAAGAAACAGGGTTTCAGTGCTGAGGACCAAGGTGCCCATCAAGGTTTTGCATCTGGAGGTTTGAAAAGTCCTACTTTACGAAAATATCTGACAAGGAAGGGCACAGTGACTACCGTGATGCTGATCCTCACTGGTGCAAACAGCTTGTGGATTGCGTAGGCCACCACAAACGTGCTGGTGCTGGTTGCCACACTGGACGGTACCAGTGACTCTTGAAATCCGAGTTTGAGCAAGATCGAAGACATGTCTACACCACTGGAGGGGAGGCAAAACAAAACACAAGTATAGCAAGGGTTTAAGTTAATAAATTTGTTTGGCTGTAAAATTTATCACATTTTTAAAGATCCTATAAAAGTAGCTGGAGGAATAAAAAGGTCTTAGGAATCAAGTTCTCATTCATATAGGATCTTACATGACATTAAAACATATACCTATTACCATCAGAAACCTTACCTGGAGACCACCATGTAAAACAGCCCCACGGAGATGAGTGAGATCCCAATGTGCAGAGATATGCCGATTATACCGTATTCTTGAAAGACCTTTTTCAGCTGCTGTGACTTGCTTTGCTTTCCTTCTATGCCACCTGTGTTGCTGCCTGTTGTCTCAGTGGCTCTGTTGGGGTCCTGTGCATACATACACCAAAGAAGGGAGACTAGGTTGGTGGTCATCACTGGCTTGTATACTCACTTCTTCACCCGCTAAAATGTCAGTTATTCTCTTCAGTGAGCTAAGACTAAGTTTCACTTAGTCTCTGTGCAACCAAAGGTTACCTTCTAGGTATGGCAGACAGAATGATGGACCTAAAGATGTCCAAATCTCAATCCCCAGCACCCATGAACCTGTCTCTTTACACGGCAAAAGAATTTTGTAGGTGTATTAAAAATCTTGAAATGGAGAGAGAATCCTGGATTATCTAGGTGGACCCAATGTCATTACAGGGTCCTTGTAAGGGTTGGTAGGAGAGTCAGTGCCAGAGAGGGAGAGGGGATGGCAGGTGGGAACTGGAGAAGCTATGCTGCTGGCTCATGGAGGCCAGGGCCACAGCCAAGGAACTAGGCAGCCTCTAGAAGCTGCAGGAGGCGGTAAATGGATTCTCTCCTGGAGCCTCCCAAAGGGACTAGCCTTGCTGACCCCTTGACTTTAGCCAGTGAGACCCATGTTAGATTTGACCTCTAGCAGTGATCGCATGTGTCTGTTACAGCAGCAAGAGTGACTCCTGTACTTCAGGACTTATTTACTTGGGGGACATCAGTGATACTCCTTTAGGTACTTTCTCTGAGCCAGGTGGTCCTCTGCTGCACTGCACCATATCCATCTGGTTTCCTTTCATCCTCCTGGCAGCCTGCTGAGGTAGACACTACTGTTTTTCCCACCTTACAGAGGAACAGCACAGTCACTGGTCCAAAGTCATTAAGATCAGAGCCTAGGTCACCTGATGGTCATGTTGGGCACATGACCACCATGCTGTACACTACTGAAAAAGAACAGTGGGGCAAAAGCTATGGCTTAATTACTCCAGGACCAAGACTCACACCTCAGATCTGAAACAGGGAGGGTCCAAATTCTTGGACAATTGACTAGGATGTGTACAGAAGTCTGTATGAATGAATGTAGCATCTGTTAATACTTATGGATCACCTACCAGGCCTGGAGAAACAAAAACCAACCCATTCAACAACAACAACAAAAAAAACACAACAGAGAAACAAACCATGCCTGTGTTGGAAAACGCAAACCTCAATAAGAGAGCACTTTTAACCAAGATTCATCAGTAGTCCCTAGAGCTGGTCCAGGCAGGTGGCGAGCACAGCCTGTGAGCTTGCTCTGCTTAGAGAGCCTGCAGCTGCACTATTCCCCTGTTTTAGAGCATGCCACAGCTGAGCACACTGCAAGGCAAGGGGAAGGAGCATGCCAGCCACAGTGCCCAGGAGATGGGGTCAGGCTCTCAGATGGCAAAGAGGCATGGACATGATATGGGCCTGACAAAAAGTCTCCAAACCCGCTCCCTGTGCCTGCACAGCCCTGGCAGCCAATGCTTGAGCAGGGCCTCTCGCTGATCATGTCTGGGGTGAGGCTCCAGATGCTGTTTCTCTCAAAGGCTTCTGTCTGTGGACACTGCAGACTAATGAGGATCTAGGGAGTTTTCTAGGCGGTGTGAACAGCCTTTGGTATTACAAAGGTAGGGTGAGGCTTGGTACTGGGCTTTGTAATTCTAAGGGGATCAGTCTGGCACACTCCCCTGACTGATCTTCTCTCCTGCTCACCCCAGGACAGAAGGGGAGGGTCCCACTGCTTTTCCATTTCACATATTTTAGGTGGAAATGAAAATGTCATCTCCTCCAAGAGGTCCTCCATTGCCACCTTCAGATCTTTATCAAATATCACCCTCTTTGAAACTAACAGGAAACTGTTAATCCTGTTGGAATGTCTCATTCCTATCATTCATTGTCTTGCAATGTAGCTGGAAGTTTGGCTGCCTTTTGATTTTTCTTTTATGACCAGAAGGCCTTTTGCCAAACTAGAGGGTATAAACAAAAGGGCCCTCCACAGAGACACTATGCTCAGTCTGGTGAAAGGACAGACTGGCACATAATTGAGTTTCATTGGGCCAAGTGTCAAGGATGGGAATTGAAAGGGGCTTTCAGCCACCATCGGTTTAATAGCAGGTTTAGCCCTGGAAGGGCCTGTGGCTTGCCATCCTATCAGCTCTGGCAGCTGTCCCATCACCACAAGTGGCAGTAGGGCTTGTTTATCAGAACAAGTCGACCTCTCTCGACAACCATTGTGACTGGGGGTGCAGGGCTGGTCAGAGACCTTAAGGACAGGGGGAAGCGACATGTGCTAACCAAGCAAATGGAGGCTGGTAACCACTTTCCTTCCTTCTCTTCAGAGGTGGAAAGTTCTGGAAAATTGTCTTCCTTTAGGAATGTTCCTTTTTTTGCAGGACATGGAGGGCACTGTGCATTATTTTTCCTTGCCCTCATGAGGGTCCATACTCATAGTGCTTTCATATCCACATATATATGATGCTCCCTTCCCTGCCCCAATAATATTAAAGAACAAAATTTGTATTAGAGAAGGGGCAAGAAGGTTGGAAGAATGAACCTAGGACCCTGCCTACAAGTTGACATCGTATTTTGGACTGACACTTATTTTTATTCATTGGCTAAATTGTAATGACACTATATTGCATTTACTTTGTACCAGGCACTGTTCTGAGTACTTTGGAAATATGGATTCATATAATCCTTATCACACGTCTGTGAGATAGGCATTCCTGGCACCCCTACTAAACAGAAGAGAATCCTGAGTGCCCAGAGAGGCTGCATAACTTACCAAGGATCACACAGAGATGAACTGTCCAAGCTGGGACTCAAACCTAAAGTCTGGTTCCAAGGCCTTTACAACTGTACTGTGTTCCTTGCATATTCATGAGCATCTTCTCAGTGCCAGGCACTGTTCCAAGTACAGGGGACACAGCAAAAAACAAAACCCACCAGGAGCCTATGGTCCAGCAGGAGGAGAGGGATAACAAACAAAAGTGAAATACCAGGGCTGGCAGAGGTGACAAGTGCTATGGAGGAGCACCTGGCAGGATTCCTGGTAGGAAAGCTGCAAGTTACAATGAGGGAGGCCAGAGCTACAGAGGAGAGGACAGGCTCAGAGGGCGAGTCATCTGCCTAGGCATCCTGTCCCCTCCCTAAGGGGTCAGTGGCCTATTCCTGCAGGCTTTACATGAGTGTGGATCATATTAACTGGAAAAGGCTAGTTTCTTCTGTGCTTTACTGCTCCCTTTAACAGAGCTCCTAACTATAGGCAGAGGTGGGCATGTCTCTCAGGCACTTAATGAAATGCCTAATATATTTTGAGACCCCAGCTGGGCTTAGCCTTCTTGCTTCCAATGCATGCAGCTAGAAGCAGCGGAGGAGGGGTTGGCTGGGCTCCATCCAAAGCCAGACCCTCTTTCTCACCTGCTCCAGGCCATCCTGGACAAGGGTCTTCTCAAGGAGATCAATATCTTTTTGTCTTAAACTACAGTTTGGTTCTGATCCTGCCTTGATTTCACCCATCTATTAGAGAGCTGGACAACCAAGGGCAGATCATAGGCCCCTGGGGAGATATATATATATATATTTATTTACTGTGATTTTAACAATTGCTAATGTTAATCTAGGAGACACCAGATGCCAGGAATGAACGTTATCTCATTTTACATTCACACGCTATGAAGTGTGAACTATTAACATCCCATTTTACTGGTGATGAAACAGAAAAGTGAAAGCATTTAATCGAGGCCACATTCAGTGCTCCTGTGTGAACACAACCCTATCAGGAGAGGGCTTGGGCTGGGGATGAGGATGATGGAGCTGACAGAACAGACAAGCAAAGGCCATTCCAGATGATGAATGCAGAGAAGACTGGCCCCACAGGTTAAGGGGCAGCCAGTGGAGGCCCCTGAGGCATCACCGGTGGTCAGGGAAGGATTCCTGAAGGAAGGGATGCCTGGGTTGAGCGATGAAGAATCAACAGGAGGGCTGGGGTTGTGGCTCAGTGGTAGAGCACTTGCCTAGCATACATGAGGCATATATTCAGCACTGCATATAAATAAATGAATAAAATAAAGGCCCAGCAACAACTAAAAAAGATAAGTAAGTAATAATAAAGAATCAATAGGAGGCAGCCTGGTGTATGCGGTGGATCCCAAAGACTGTGCTAAGGATTTAGAGGCAAGGCCCTTATGCCATGCACCAGGCAGGAGAGGAGCGGGCAGGGGAGGATGTTTCTCCACCTGGAGGACAGGCTTAGAAAGAGCATACGCCAAACAAATCCCACTGCTACTTACTAGAAAACTATGGAAAGTTAGGAAGGGCTGGCCCAGTGCGAGGCACCCTGCTCAGGCAGGCCTGCATTAGCCCATGGAATTTCCCCCAGACTCTTGTCTGGAAAGCGCTAATTTCAGCCCTTGACAGGTCAGCAATGCTGGGTCAGGCATACAACCCAGAGTGCAGAGTTAGAGGCACCCTGATGAAGGACTGGGGCTCTGGGTCCTGACTTGCTATTCCTGTATCTCCAAACTTCACTACTACTTTATTAGAGACCCACTGTAAGAAAAAGAAAATAATAAATAAATAAAGGAAAGCTGTTCTGAATGGAAACTAGTTTTCATTCAGCATCATGCAAGGCAACCAGAATAAGACACAGTTCCACACCATGGATTTTCTGCCTGAAGAAGATTGCTCTCCTAGTTAGATAAAAAGGGCGGAGCAGCAAGCTAAGGAGGTGTTAGATAAGGCAGCACCCAGAGGAACTTTCTTCTTGGCCAATGCTCCAGCGTGGAGGCCTGAACGGACTTCAAAGGGGCAACACCTAAGGCCCATCAGGAAGTTCACAATAAGTCTAGGCCCCCTAAGATTCTCTTGTTACACCACTGTCCTGGTTGAACGCTTTGGACACTGGATCTCTGCTGGGGATTGTGTGACCTTGGGCAGGCCACCAATACCTCTCTGAGCCTCAGTTTCGCCTACTGTCTATTGGGAAGAGCCATTTCTTGGTTTATAGGGATGTGGGGACTCAGGGACCCCTGAGGTGATCGGTTTTGGGGAGCTGCAAGTGCGAATTATCCTTGCAGCGGAAGTGGCCTGCCCCTGGCACAACGCTTCTAACAGCAGGGGATCGGAGGTCAGGATGAGGTGGGAAGCTTACCTGGTGGACACGGCAGTCCCCACCAGCGGTGCGCAGCAGCCGGGCGTCTGGCCCAGGCCTTAACAGGGCCAAGGCCAGGGGCGGCGGGGGACAGCGGGTGGTGGCGCCCAGGAGCCGGGTGGCACGAAGCCGGACCCGGGCACCCATCCTGCCCGCCGGGAGCAGCAGTGCCAACAGCGCAGCCATGGTGCGCGGTTAGGCGCGGGTGCCGACTCTACGGACCAGAGAGGAAGCAGATGGCCGGAGCGAGGAGGGCGGGGCCGGGGCCGCGTGCCCTTCCCGGTCCCGCCCCAAGTGCTGGGGTCGGGCTCCGGATGGGCGGGGCTGGAGACGGGTGCTCTTCCTTCCTGGCTCCACCCACTCGTCCCGCCCTCTGGAAAAGTGGCCCGAGTTTACCGGCTGCAGGCGCGCGCGCCTTCCGGGTCCCGCCAGCGCAGCGCCTCTGGGCGGGGCTTCAAGCGCGCGCCTGCCCCTGCCCGTCAACCCCGCCCCTCGGGAGCGAGTCTCCGCAGGTCTTGGCCGGAAGCTTGGTTTCTCAACTGCAGTAGGATTGAAGGGTGGGCCTAGGGCTGCGGCCTGCCAGAGCTTTCATGCCAAGTGGAAAGTCCAGGCGCAAAGTCGCACGTTATTGATTCCATTTCTGTGAAATTCCCAGAACAGGCAAAACTTCAGAGACCTAAACAGATCAGTGGGCACCTGAGGCTGGAAGTGCGAGATGGGACTGACTGCGCAGGAGCGGATGGGACTTTTGGGGCAGGGAAGATCAGCTGAATAAGTAAAACTCGTGCCATTGGGCACTTAATACGGGCCAATCTCACATATGCAAATTTATCTCAAAGGAACAGTTTAATAAGTCTACGTGTTAGCTGCATTCCAACTTAACTAACCTCTTACAATTACGGAAATCAATTTGGATGTGTGTGCATTCTTCTATGTTTATCTGTTTGTAAGGTGGAGTTACAGCCCCACCAGTTAGAGGGTTTTGGGGTGGTCCCAAAGCAGTTGGGTGGGAGTGCTTCTGCTTAAGTGTAGGTGGTGAGAGTTTAAGAGAGCAGGTGCTCAAACTGGTCCTAGGAGTCCAACTGTGCGGTTCTGGGAGTAGCCACTTAACCTGAATTGCAGTCTTTTCATCTGTAAAATGATGTTACCGCTGTTTACCGGTTTCAGTCCTTGCTTCCCCGAATGCTGAGGTATAACACCAGAGAAGCACTGGGGAGGCAAGTTTAGAGTGGAAAGTGGAAGGCTTTATTAAAGGACAGCAGAAAAGACTTCTCCCCTGAGGAAGAAGAGGACCCAAAAGGTGGAATCTGTGGAAGGGGGAGGTCTTCCCTTTTTTTATAGCTAAGGTCTTCTTTCAGCTTTCCCACACTCATGTCTTTTGTTTCCCTTTATCTGCAGTGATAGAATGCAGGTGAGAAGGCCCAAGGGAGATAGGTGGGCTGCAGGAGTAAACTGGGCAGAAAGGGCCTGGGGCTGCTTTTGATTAGCACCTCCCTGTTTGCTGGGAGCTGCTTCATTAACAGTTCCTTAGAATGGGTTCCTGGCCTTGGGCACATTAACATTTCAATTTCCCCTAGTGTTGCTCTGGTTTCCTGGACTCCATTCTCAATAATGGCCTCCATTTTCTTTATTTTATTCGATTTTAGCTACTCATCTTTAAATCTGGCTTCAATGAGAATAGTAATAGTCCCCCTCAGGAAATTGGAAAATAATTTGACACCGTGCATAGAAAGGGCCTTACCCAGTGCTGGGGCAGGAGGAGAGCTACGTTTGCTGTGAGGTCTTGAAGAGCCTTGCCCTGCACTCTGGACAGGGACCTGTGGATGGCACCTGACTTTGAGGTCCTCCCAATCCCCACAGTTTTCCTATCTCTGGTCCTTCTTTGTTCATTTAAGTTTCCTGCCCAAGCTTCATATCAGTTGAGTTTGTGATTTTTGCTGTATGATTATTAGGGCAGCAGAAAAACACATTTTTTTTCACTTTAAATGTGATAGTAAATATAATACTGTAATTACAGTATTATAATTATTTTGTAATAATGGAAAATGTTTTTTGGTCTAAAAATGATGTGGAAATTATCTTTCTTTTAATGTAGTGTAGATAATGTTCTTCACCCTGACATTTTTTCCTTTTTAAAAAAAATTTTTTTTTAGTTGTAGATAGACACAATATCTTTATTTATTTCTATGCGGTGCTGAGGATTGAACCCAGTGCCTCACACATGGAAGGCAAGTGCTCTACCTTGGAACTACAGCCCCAGCCCCTCACCTTGACTTTTTTAACTTCAAATATATTTTTTATTTTTTCTGTTTCTGTATGTAAAAATGTTACTCATTCTTTTAAAGTCTGTTTAGCATTTCTAGAGACTGTAATACACTTAACAATTCCCTGTTGGTGGACAATTAGGCAGTGTTCTAGTCTTTGCTATCACAAACCATGATTCACTGAACCCCCTGGTATTTGTGTTGTTATCCATATTCAAGTGTACCTATAGATAAACTCCCCAAAATGGAATTGCTTGGTGAAAAGATATATGTATTTGTACATTTGAAGGGATGGTAAAATTATATTCCATAAAGGTTGCAAAGTATGAGAATGTCTATTTAGCCTCACCCTCAGCTACTGTCTTAGCAGACAAAGTGAAAATGACACTTTCCCCCTTAATTTATGAGTTGGACAGCATCAAATACAGCCATGTGAATAGCATTGGTAGTTATATTCATGTTCTATGCTGATAAAAAATCACCCCCAACCCCCTTTAATTCACCATCTCTGTAGAAGCCAGGCCTCGCTTACTGGGTCTTCTGCCAGGATCTCACTGCACTAAGGCCAACATCTTATCAGAGGCTCATCTGTGAAAAGATCCACTTTATGAAACTCATCTTGCATTTATAAAACCAAGGGCCCCTGCTGGTGTCAGCTGGAGTTCTAGAGGTGCCACATGGCTCCCTTGAAGCCTCACACAGTAGGGCCATTTGTTCCTTTAAGGCTCTCAGGAGTCTTCTCCTGTAAGGGTAAAAGAAATTGAAGTTAAAGCGTAAAAGTTAAAGGGTAAAAGACCGGGTGTTGTAAAGTTTCTAAGCTGCAAGGTCTGAGTTAAAATGTAAAGGATTAGGTATTGTTAGGTTTCTATGCTACCTGCAAAACCTGAAATTTCTGTAGCTGTTAAGACAATGCTTAGAACCGCCCAGTAAACATTTTCCCCTGACTGTTTGGTTGTTTAATAACTGAAGGGCTCTGTGTGGTTGCACGTAGGCCTTGCAGGGCCTGAACCAATCAGTTTGAATGTGTACCCCGTTTAGAAATGACCTATCACTCCAGCCTGACCTGTTCCCGCCAATGAATGAACTAATCATGTTTAGGAGTTGTTGTTCAATTTTCCCGCGCCTCATGATGATTTGTTCTGATGTATACAAAGCCCTCCGCCCTCCCCAAAAAGTGTACTTAAGCAGTGCTCAGCCCCTGCTCGGGGCTCTGGGCTGCTTTCCCTTCTTGAGTGGGCACGGAGCCCCAGCATGCTGGTTCAATAAATCCCCTTCTGCCAATTGCATGAGTGGTCACTTGGTGGTCTCTTTCTCCGACGCTTCGCCTGACCCTTACACTCCCACCTCTTCCTTGGGTCTGCCAAGTGGACTCCGATATCTCAGTGTAACCATAGCAGTGACATTACATAATCTTCCACTTTCTGTGGGCTGGAAGAAGGTCACAGGTTTGTCAAGTCTAGTGGAGGGGATTCTAGTAGGGTTTACCCCCAAGAACATGACTCAATGAGGGTTACCCCTCAATGCATGCCAACAGTAGAAGCAAGTTCGTACAGCAAAGTATGTTCAAGGGGGTATTAATGGAGGAAGGAAGAGGAGGGAGGTTGTGGTTCAAATAACCTATGTGCAGGGCCACTGAGGATCAAACAGGTGCAAGGTCTGCCTTAGAAAAGACAGAGCTCTGGCCTTCAGACAAGGGACACTTTCCTTGCCTCTGAGTTCTTGTCTTAGAGGATTGTTTAGCAAAATATAGGAGTGTGCATACATGTTCTATGCAAATACTACATATTTTATATAAGGTACTTGAGCATCTGTGGCATTTGGTACCTGGAACTCATCCCCCATGGAACAGAGGGATAATTAGTTAGAATTTGACTGTTCTCCCCCTGCTCTACCACCTTCTGCCTAGACTTTTCCCCAGCCTCCCCTTGGGTTCTCAGGCTTCTGTCCTTGACTCCTGCCTCTACCTGGTAGGAACAGTGATCCCTTTAACCTGGATGTGAAGTCTCATCAATTCTCTGCTCAGCACAGCACCCCAGCCTCGGGGCTCTTTGCTGTTCTTTGTAGTTACTTGCTGTTAACACCAGCAGCAGGCAGGGCTGTACACCTTGACACCCCCTGCTCCCTCTGCCTGGGTGTCTCCAAATCCTCACACTCACTCTTTTATTTTGCTCAGATTTCTGCAAAGACATGTACTTCCTTGGGCAGCCTGCTCCGGCCCTGGAGCCAGGAAACTTTGATGGCCCCTGCTGCCTCTATCTGTTGTCATGTAATTTATCACTGCCTGATGAGTCATATTTGCATATATATATGCAGGGAGATGAACTGCCTGCTGGAGTCGCCCTGTAGGGATTGCCATATGTGGCCTGCCCTTAGTCGGTGCTCAGGAAATATTTGCTGAACAAAGATTTCCTTTTATTTTTCCCTTTTCCTTGCCGTGTGCCTTTACTGTGCTTGTCCTGTGAAGTGAATACACTGATAGTCAGGAGTCTTTGCCCCACTGTGTTTTGTAGCGGTGAGGATGGGGTTTGGCCTCAAGACTGGCCAGTACTTGGGCAGAAGGGAAAGTCCCTTCTCCCTACAAGCCTCACTGAAGAGAGCTGGCAGCAGGGAGATTAGGAGGAGGGAAAAGCTATGCAAAGTTACTCACCTTCTTGGCCAAAATGATTGTAGCTTATGTGCCATTTTCTGGAAGGGAAGGGGTCATGGGGAACATCAGGAGGATAGTTAATGACATGGGGGAATTTAATGGGATTGGAAAAAAGTACCAATGGCCTGGGACCAAGTTGTCAGGCTGCGGAACAGATAGTGGTTTGGAAAGAGTTCTCCATGGAATACTGAGTGAGACTAATGGAGAGGAAAGTGGGGCGTGAGTCTCTCCAGGCGCCGATGGACCTGCCTTTTTGCAATGCAGGTTCAGCTGGGACCAGAGGTGATTGATCTACCACCCCTCTGGGGTGGGGGGGAGGTGGAGTTAGGCTCCTGCCTGGTTGCTCCCGGAGTTCCTTTGATAATACACTCAGCATGCCAGCAGTATGTTGGGATGACATTCTCTGGGCTCCTTCAGGGGCTTCCCTCTGAGGCTGTAGCAGAGTACACAAGATGCCTGGCTGGGAGCCATACCTAACCCGGTGAGGGACCTAGGACTGCTCCCAGTCAGCATGTGGGCTTTAGGGCTTCACCCCACCGCCACTCCGTTTTTTATAATTTCTCTCTCAGGTTGTCATGTTTTTTTTTTCTTCTTATATTTGTTGTTTAGTACCCTTCTAAGCAAAGGAAAATTAAAAATTTGTCCTTTTAGCATATATTTCCCTGTTTTCCTTTGTGTTGTATAATGTCTATTTTATTTATTTATTTTTTGTGGTACCAAGGAATGAACTCAGGGGTGTTCTACCACTGAGCTTTATCCTCAGCTCTTTTTATTTCATTTTTGGCATGAGCTGAAAATTGCAGGGTCCTTCTAGAATATTCTGTTCAGTGTGACCTCAGCACCTCTGCTTCCCCCTTGGGTTGGTAGTACATGGTGTAGAGATGGTACTTTTGGCCATCAGAGACTATTGAGGACTCAGATTATGATTTAATTTAATTTCAAGAAAAAAAAAATCACAAACATGAACACACCATGGAGTAGTTTAAACTTTATATCCATGACCTGCCTATTGGCGCTCTCTCCTCTGCACCCTGTGGTGGGCATCTGTAACTGATGCCCATTATTGTCATGCTTGGCTTTCCTGTAATATTGTTTGTCTTAGTTTGTCAACATCTGGAAGTGTCTACTTGCTCATGTGGCTCTTACCTGGAAAAGATGCAGGGTAACACTGTAAGGCTCTGTGGCTGCCCAGGTCTAACAGGGACCCAGAAGGGAGATGAGGTGGGTGCAAGTGGCACAGGAAACTCATGCAGGAAGCCTTAGAGCTGAGAGGCGGAAGAACTAGCTGGAAATAAGCATCATTAAAGCCTCATGCTTAAGCTCATTTTTATCTGAATTAAATAAAACTGAAATATGATTCTTAGATCACCACTTTTTAAAAGTCTCCAATGGTCAAATAATGAGGTGACAGCATTTTACAAATCGGAGCCATACTTATATGATAGTGGGAGAATAATGTGGCATCAAAGAAACTTAGCTCTGTGTCAAGAATGTGATGGAGCAAAGGCGGAGTGATAATGAATTTGCTTTCTTAGCGAGCACATAAAAATCTTCATCACAGAAAATGATTTTCTCAAGCCAGAGACTGAGCACCAGGAAGGAGAGGAGCCCAGCTTGGTTTGGATTTGGAGCTGGATTCAGAGTGGGTGTCAGAGGGACTGTTGATTCTCATGCCGGGTTCAGCGCGCAGCACAGCCCCTGTGGCAGGCGCTGCTGAGATGCCCCTATGGTCCCTGCCTCTGGGAACTCAGGCCCTGTGTAATCTCCTACTTTTGAGTGCTTGCTGGAGCCTTGCTTCTTATTAACAAAACAGAGCAAAAGAGTTGAGATGTCACCTCCGTGATTCTGTCACAAAACTGTGTGGCTTTCGTCTCCAGCTTTTCTGTCTGCTCACTCCCAAGATAGCTGGCACCCTTTGGAGAGGCCCAGATGTGCAGGAACAGAGGGCAGGCAGTCTCTCAGCAGGACCTGAGGTCTGCCAGCAGCCCTGCCTTGAGATGATCACATCCCAGGCATCACCTGAGTGAAATCTGAGAGCCACAGGTCCCCAGGTAAGCCAGGCCTTCTCCTGGCTCACAGAAGCTGAGACCATCTGTGGTATTGGAAATACCAAATTTTGGAGGTAATTTGTTACGTGGTAACTGATGACTGATATAACGCTCAAGCCATTAGTGGAATGTGCGCTGTGCCGGAGACGCATGCAGGGATTCTCACTGTAGCCTCCAGTCAGCTATTTAACGAGTCTGGCCTCAGTTTCCTCATTCATTGACTCACCACGGCTCTGCAGAGAGGACTATGGGAGGGGTTATTGTGGAGTGCCCAGAGCAGGCCTAGTACAGGATGTTGCTCCTTATTGTCTGTTGCTAGGTAATAAGCCACTCCAAACTGTAGTAGTGGAAAACAACCACCATCTATTAGGCTGGTGAAATCTGTGGGTGAGGAATGTGGACAGGGCACACGGAGTGACTGTTTCTATGCCTGCATGATGGAGGAGTCAGCTGTGGGTCAATGGTACCTTCTGCACAGCAAGTGACTTCAGGTGTAGTGCAGGGGGAAGTCGGGGGCTGAGTGGAGCGCTCTACCCAGGGCATCACCAGGTTGCATAGCCAATGTCAGCTGGGGTCCTAGCCTCACTAGGGCTCATCAGGGGCTCAGTTGGGGAAAGCCCACTTCTAAACTCCTCCAGACTGTTGGCAGAATTAATCTTCTGTGGCCATAAGACAGAAGTCCTCCTTTTCTCTTCAGCTGTCTCTGGGGGTCATTTCAGCTCCCAGGGCTGCCCATTTTTCCTCGTCATGGGGCCTCTCCATAGGAGGTTAAACGAGGTGGTGGGGGCTGGCTCTACTCCCTAGGACTGAGTCACATATAAGGTGGTGTCATCGTGATATCTCATCACCTTTGCCACTGAATATAACTAGTCAAGGAAGCAAAGTCATCTTTGCTGTATCTAATCAGCTAGAAACAAGTCCCAGTGCTGCTCACACTGGAGGGGTGGGCATTATGCAAAGGGATGGGCATCAGGAGGTAGGAGTTATCGGGGTCAATGACCTAAGGTCTGCCACCACACCTGAGAAGACATGGTTGGGGTGACTTGAAGGGCTGAAGGCTGGAATGATCTGGAGGCTTCATCACTCATTGAGCTGGTAGCTGGGCTTAGCTGGGACTACTGAGCACCTAGGCTCTCCATGCAACTTAGGGTCTTCACCTCATGGCACCTGGGATCCAGCAGGAGATGCCTTCTAAGGGAACTGGGAGGAGCTTCGTGGCCTGTTCTGACCCAGCCTTATTCATGTGGCTTCTATTCTGCCACATTCTGTTGGCTATGAGCAAGTCAGAGACCAGCCCAGATTCTGCTGCTGGGGAACCACACTCCTCCTCTTGAATAGTGGTGAGGTTTCAGGTGGAGAGCTGGTAGGTTGGGAAGCATTTTTGTGACTATTGTCAGGAATGCAATCTGCTACAGCATTCAATAACTATTAACCGACAGTAATGACAATACTAACCTTTGATTCCATTCTGCAGCAGCAGAAACTGAGGCTCAAAGAAATGGTCCTTTCCACCAGGTGCAATCCCAGTGGCTGGGAGACTGAGGCAGGAGGATCGTTAAGTTCAAAGCCACGCTCAGCAACTTAACTTAGTGAGGCCCTAAGCAATTTAGCGACACTCTGTCTCAAAATTAAAATTAAAAAAGGAACCTGGGGATGTGACCCAGTGGTTATGAAAAACCAGCCTCTACCTCAGAGCAAAGCCTGTCCAAGGAAGGGACATGACCTTTGTCCTTGGAAAGACCCACAGAGCACTCCTAGGCACATTCCCACCCTGCTAAGTCGTTTATCTACAAATAACAGGAGAGATCTGCTGCACCAGGTGTCCCTGACTCAGTCAGGCTAGGGTGGGGATCCATAGCAACTCCCTAGCAGCCACCAATCAGCATGAGACAGGGAAATACCTGGGATGCCAGATGACCCTCCCAGTAGTTTATGGTGTTGGGAAACCATGTAGTTCAGCACGAACACCCCTCTTGGCTTAAACCAATCAGTTCAAATGAATCCCCCTCTTGTAGTAACCAATCAACCCTACCCAACTTGTTCCCGCCAGTGAATGTGCTAATCATGTTTTAGAGTTGTTGTTTGATTTTTCCCGCGGTGTGTGATGATTTGCTAAGAGATGCTATGATGTATGTGGGGGTCCCTGCCTTCTCCAAAGAATGTGTAAAACCGCTGCAAACCCTGGGCTCGGGGCCTCTCAGCGTCATCAGTTGCTGTGTGTGTGTGCGGAGGACCTAGCTAGCTCGAAATAAACACCTCTTTGCTGTTTACATTGATCTTGGTCTCTGGTGGTCTTTTGGTGGTCCCAAATTCGAGCATAACAGTTAAACACCCCTGGTACCAGAAAAGAAATGTGCCTCCCCCCGGGGTTTCCCATCCTCATGCACTCCTCATCTCCCGAAAAGCATTTTTGTTGTTATCATTGTTGAACTCAGCAGAAAAAAATCTTTCAACATTGTTGTATTTTAGGCAGAAAAGAATTAGTGCTTGAAAAATCAGTCAAAAAGCGGGAGGAGTGGGCACTGATCGGGCTGTAGGGGGAGACTGCCTGGACACAGCAACACTGGCCAACCAGAGGAGCTGCTTTCAGCCACAATGGGGAGGGGGTTGGGAATCAGGAGTCCATCACTGGAACGAATGAATTCTAGGACACAAGGCCACAGCTGTGACCCAGGGACCAGGAAGCTGCTTCTATGATGGCTGCATCCCAGCTCCAACAACACAGGTCACTGGATATAGAAAGGTGGAGTCCAGTTGCTGCCTCAGCCATGCCTGCCCATCTGCACCTGTGGGCGGGCGCCCAGGCCCCGGAAATCTGCCCAACCCCCACCCCCAGCAGACACACTTACTAGCTGCAAACAGCTCAAACAAAAGGCAGGTGCCTAGGCCTCATTTCTGCCTTCAAGATACTGTGCATGTGCATCTAATCAGCAGCAACTAATTCATACCCAGAAGCTTTAGCTGCAAGGGAGTCTGGGAAGTTTTTGCCTTTCTTCCTGGAAGGCACACTGGAGAGAGTTGGGAGTCGATGCACCTATGTTCAATACCTCAACAAAGCTCCACCTGTGAGGAACCTCCAGTCCTCCTCCCACCTAGAGAAGCCCTTGCATTCCATTGGTGCGAATGGAGTTGCACAGCCACTCTTAGCTGCAAGAGAGCTGGAATCTGAGGATCTGGCGGAAGGAGGCAGACTTGGCTTAGACTGGAGCAGGCACACTGTCTTCCTGCACAGCCAGGAGGCCCTGTTGCTGCGGGCAGAGCCGAGTGACTTCCGTCTGGGGCAATTCACCCATGGCAATGAGTGTGACTCAGGTGGGGAGTGTTACCACCAGTTACCGGTTCTGCTTCCTCACATGTTGAAGTTTGAATATTAGAGAAGCATATGAACCAGGGTTTATTTAAAAAGGGGTAACATAGACTTCTCCTGCTAGGGAGAAGGGAGCCATAGCTGGTATCCTGGTATCCCAAGAAGTGAGGTGTTCTGCCCTTTTTATATGTACTAGGCTTCCTTTGTTCTCCTGCCTTTTCCCCCTTAAATTTCTCCTTCCTGTGTACGTGACTAGGCCCAGGAATGCTCAGTGGTGTGGCCAAAAGGTGGGAAACAGGTGGGCTGAAGGGGAAAGGGCAGGGTGGAGTAGACCGGGACACTTTAACAACCTTATAGCTCCTTGCAGGGAGGGGAAATTCCTGGGACGGGTTACCTTGGCAACAGGTTGGAGCAGGGGCAGGTTCTTGTTAAGGGTGGAGGAAAGGCTCTGAAGGAATTAACATTTCAATCCCTCAGGGGACAGCTTCCAACTTCCCAAATCACTCAAAATTGGCTTCCTTGATCTGACCTGACTCAATTTACCTGTCTATACTGACTGCCTGTCTAATTCTGGCTTCAGAAGCATGAGTGTGTGTGTATGTCTGTCTGTATGCCATGGGGATGAGAGGGATGGGGGCCAGTGCCGCAGTCCGGCTGCAGCAAAATAACAGGGGGGGGTGGGGGTGGGTGACGAACAACTTGTGTACCTTGATACAGCAGGAGTGGGAGCCGTTTATTGTAGGACAGGAGCGGTATTTATACATTCCACACAGCTTATCTTAATTAACATAAACTAGTACAACAGTCAACCAATCAGGAATCTCCACACTTAATGGCTCGCTGGCGTTACTTCACAAACCACTCCCTCTGGCAAAATGCCAGGCGCCATCCAGACTTGTTTACAGACTCTAACAGGCCAGGTTGCTGAAGGAAGGAAGAAAGAAATATTTTCCCATCCTAGTTTCCAAGGGGACACACACTTAATCTGCTCTGGGATTCAGGGCCTGGCCATTACTCACCATGACTTGGACAACAAGCAGGGAATGGTGTTAAAATAAAAAGTGGACAGTGTTTGAGAAGAGTTTCCTTGTGCTTCCTCCCAGTACACACCCTCTGGCTACATCTGGGTGTTTCTGAGGACAAGAGCATCTTTATTCCACTTCTCCTTCTCTCTCTTGGGTTCTGCAGTGGCTGTTGCAAGTATTCTTTGCCCTTCTGGCATCCTCTCTCCTGCCCTCACCCCCTGCTTTTCCAGGGAAGCCTGAGCCTGGTGGTAGGAGTGCAAGTTCCCCTCCACATTTCCCTCCACTGCTCCTCACCTCCTTCTACTTCCATCTCCTTTTCCAAGACAAACCCAACCACCTGTGACTCCACTCTGTTCACTTCCAACCAGCACTCATTATTCCGAACACCTACTGCTTGCCAATTCTGTGCTAACAATTGGTGATACAGTGAAAGTAAGGCATGTTGTGTTAAGATTTGGTGGTTAACATGTGGATTTGTCTTAAACCTGGCTGTGCCTCGAATGAAATGATTTAAACTATCTAAATCCCTGCTTCCCCACTTGTAAGGGGTGGGAATGATAAAACCTATCTCAAGGCATTGTTGAAAAGGTGCATTGGTTAGCTTTGTGTTACTACAATGAAATAACTGAGGCAAGTAACTTATAAAGAAAAAAGGTTTATTTAGCTTGCAGTTTGGGAGGTTCAAAGGCATGCAGTTGTATGTACTTAGCTCATGGCAGGAGCAAAACAGTCCCATCCCCAACCATAGCAGAGAAGAGAGGAAGAGACTGGAGTCCTACAGTCCCCTTCAAGGACATACCCCAATGACCTAAGGTAAACTTTCCAGCACTTCCTGCTAGCACCAAGCCTTAGTACATGGGCCTTTGGGGAACATTTAGCACTCATATTTAGCAGAAGTTTAAGCGAGATAATGTGTAAATGTTTATGGAACTGGGCCTGGCACAGGGCAAGGACCAAGCCATGACAGTATGGCTGGCACTTGTTCTTCTGTCTGCCTAGCACCCAGTGTCCTTTGGGGAATGCCCCTCCCTCCCTAACATAGTTTTTGTGTGACTGTCAAGCCATAGTGTCCCCCAGTCAGGGGATGGGGCTCGCGACCTGGATATTGCCCAAGTGTCTGTTCCTGATGTGGGTAAAAGCGGGGGCATGTGACACTTGTGCATTCTGACCCAGCCTCTCCCTTAATGGAGCACTAATGCTTTTCCTGGTGAAGTCTAAACTGGGGGGAGGGGGAGGCATTGCTGAAAAAGCTGTAGGGTGACAGGCACAGAGACACTGTGACTAATGCAGTCTCCTGGGGTGGGGTGGGGGGTGGGCACAGAGGTGGTTTCCTTTTTTGTTGTTGTAACTTCAGTTTAGTTACTGACTCCACTGGCTTTTTCTGGTCCCTGTTACTCATGATGTCCTGTTAGTGACCTCTCCTCTGAATGTTCTCGCCCATTCTTTTGCTCCCTTGGTAAGTCCTTAGCCGGCATTACCTGACACACCACCTGGTTCTTCTCCCTGCCTGTGAGACAGTATAATGGGGGGCTAAGAGGCAAGGTCCTTGGAGACAACTCATTCGACTTGAGTTCTGGCATTCACAGCTCCTAGCCATGTGGCCCCAGGAAATGAATTAACCTTTGACCTCTGCTTGAGGACAAGCACCTCCGTGGCTGCCTGCAAGGATTAAAAGCAGTCTCGTGTGCACACCAGGCAAGTCACCAGCCCCTCTGAAGGCTTGGCTGCCCCCACCGCCACTCCTTAACACAACGGCCTGTGGGTCCGGTGAAGGCAGGCAGACCGCTCTGTAGACGGCTCCCGTGTTGGAAGCCTGGAGAGCAGGCGCCCAGGCCTCTTGTAAAGCGTGCACGCGCCTCACCCATTTGTTCAGCAACTGTTCTTGAGCAACAGCCACTCGGCCGGGCACAAAGGAGACAGAAAAAATGCAAGCTGTGGCCCTAGTTCTTGAGAGACAATGCAGAGAACTGGGACACAGGGCTCCTCCACTCCTGAGCTGGTGTCACGCGTGTCACCAGCAGTGACTGCTACCACCCACTTCAGAGTGACCCTCTCTCCTCCTGGCCCACCCGCAGGAGCTCTGTCCCTGTTTGACCTGGACTGACTTAGGACTCCCTTCTGTTTTTCTCCATTGCTTGGGGAAGAGTCATGGTTAAGAATGTGCGCCACAGAGGCACACAGGCTGGGTGGCGTCTGGCTTGACACTGACTAGTGGGCACCTCGCTAAGTCACTGCAGCTGTCTGCCTGGTGGAGCTCATCTCTGGGTGATTACGGTGCACACCTCATTGCTGTGAGGCTTCCGGGGATGGTGTCTGGCGAGCTTGGCCCAGGGCACCCCAGTGGAGGCTGGCATGGCAAGCATTGTCTGACTCCTCCCCAGTTCCTGCTTGGCTGGGTTTCTCTTCTCAGGTGGAAGACTGGTCCCAGTCTTGGGGGCCAAGGCCATTTATGGTTTGGGGTCAGGACCTGGAGGTGCTTCCCTACTTTGACTCACATTTACCTTGTGACCTGGCAGGCCACTCAATACCTCCAAGCTTCGGCTTTCTTATCTGCAAACTGGGGATCATAATAGTACCCGCCTGTGAGTCCCCCAAAGGCTCATGTGTTGACGGCTAGGTCCCCAGGGCAGCGGTGCTCAAGGTGGGCTTTGGGGAAGCAATTGAATCTCGAGGGCTCTGAGATCACTGGTGGATTCACCCATTGATGGAGTCTAGAAGAATGGACTATTGGGACGTGGGGACATTGCAGGAGAGGGAACTGTCCCCAGCCCCTTTCCCTCCTTCTGTCTTTGCTTCTCAGCTGCCATGAGGCAAACACCCTCCTTCCCCCACTCCCTTCCACCATCATGTTTCTGCCTCACCACAGGCCTACAAGCCATGGAGCCAGCTGAGCATAGACCGAGATCTCTGAAACATGAGCCAAAGTAACCTTTCCTCTTTTAAACTGCTACTCTCAGGTTATTTTTTCACAGTGACAGAAAGTTGGTGACCATAGTGCCTTCTGGGGTTGCTATGAGGACTGAGAAGGAATGCTCCCGGGTGCTAGGCATGGGCCTGCCTCCTGCAAGTTGACCGTGGTATGCACAGGGGCTGTCTTTGCTTTTCTTCATTCTGAGAAGAAGCCGGAAGGTGTGGGTGTTGGGGGGGGCAAGACGCTGGATGCATGCTATCTGGTCTGAGGAGGCCACTTGGGGAGAGATGCTACTTACAGAACCATCAGTGAGAAAAGTGGTGGCCTAACAGAGAATGGAGGTGTGACACAGTGTTCTGAGAATCTCCTTGCCACTGCCTTTGAGAAGGAACAGATCATTTCTAAGTACTGAGGAAGGATCTGGAAGAACTGAGCCCACAGGGTCTGAGGGGTGTTTTTTGAATGATGTCTGAAATGGTTGCTAATGGTGATGTCTGAAGTAGTTACTGATAACCATGTAAAGAGCCCTGAGTCATGTCTGAGAAGCATGGGGATTAACAGGAAATAAAATCAATATCTGTACAGCAAACCAGCGCCGGCTCTGTTGGCAACTGTAGAGGTTTTAAAAGCTCATTTTTTTTTTTTATCATAATAAGTAAGACTTGCTCACTGGAAAAAAATTCAAACAATACTTATTGGGAATCAGGACACACTGTCCCAAAATGTAACAGCAAGAGACCAGAACTGCCACCCAAAATCAATTTCTTTTTTTTCTATAAGTAATTACTTTATTTTTTAAATTTATTTTTTTAAATACATGACAATAGTGGAATGCATTACACTCATTATTACCCACATACAGCACAATTTTTCATAACTCTGTATATAAAGTATGTTCACGCCAAATTATGCCATTATACATGCACTCTTTTTTTTGCATTACAATTCTTAATATACATATATACCACAATTTTTCATATCTATGTTTGTATATAACAAAAATAAATTTCTTTGGGAGATTTTGAACTGCCTCTTTGGAAAAATAGCAGATACAGGGGAGCCCTGCAAAGCTGTCTTTTTGTAAGAGCAATGCACATCTCTAAATAAAATTGACTCAGGAAAGCACCTGCTGGAGGAAGAAGCTGGGAGTGAGCCCATCACCTGAGAGACTTTCTATCAGCTGGCAGCACAGCCCCGGCTCCCCACGCTCTCACCTTCCTGCCCTCTGTGGCCTGGCACTGCCTCCCTCCTCCCAGAAGCCCTGGGCATCTACTACTTTCTGCAGCTCGGGATGGGCATAAACTCTGGCCCTTATTTGAGAATCATATTTTGTGTGATTTTTGTGCATATTCATAAAATTAAAATGTTTTTTCCTCTGTTAATCAGTCTGTTATTTATTTTGTGGACTCAATTTTCAAACCTTCAGAGAGTAGAGAGAAAGTTTTCTGCCCCCTCCAACTGACCCTGCATCAGTCAATCTCATGCTCTGAGCACCAGTTTGGTGCCAGGGGCCAGGCAACCATGAACAAGGAGGGCAGAAAGTCACGTGGATCTTCTGCCCTCCTTGGGAAGAGATGCTGTGGGACAGTGATTGTGGGAAGCCATTCTCACGCGTGACTGGGTGACTCCCGGTTTGGGACTGAGGCTTCTGGCTGTGTCGGAATTTTCCCGGCCCTCTCCTGATGAGAGAACCCGTCCGTGTGGGGGTGTGACTGACCACTGACCCTGGGGGCCCAATCACTGACCCTGACCTTGGAGTGCGGCCCCCCCTCAACCTTCATTGGATGGAATTCTCCCCTGAATTTCTTGTTCCCCAATAAAAGGCTACTCCCAGGCGTGTTCACTCTCTCTCTCTCTCCTGCTAGCCCTGAGTAATCCTTGCTGCCCTGCTGGGCGGTTAAAGGTCGGAGCCAGAGAGGGGAGCCATCTCGGACCTGGCAATAGAAATAAGGTAACTGAGTCTGTGTGTTTTATTTCGATCTCTTCTAGCTAACTTTTATGCCAAGAACCTCATTAATGAAACCATTGCGCAGGCCGCATGGTGGAAGTGATGAGAGCCAACATCCCCTTTCCAGAAGAGTAGGAGAGAAAGAGAGCCGTCTTGTTATCGAATAAGCATTCAGCCAGAATGAGATGCTTGTCACTGGCAAGCCAGGAAGAGGGGCAAAGACGTAAAGAGAGCTCAGCATTGTGGCAGCTGAGCAGATACAGCCCATTCTATACATTTTCTTGAGATGAAGGTGGGTGACCCTCAAGTCAGAGGACTTGGCAGTGCCATTTGTCACTCTCTTAAATTCACCTGGCAACTGGGGTGGCTGCTTGCATTTGCCAGTTGTATTCAAAGGAATGCCAAACTTCTCATCTCTCTCCAACAGGCATGTGGTTGTAATCTGGACCTATTTACCTGAGCTTTCTTCTCACAGGCAGGAGGAGATGGGGAGGTCTTCTCCCAGATCTTTGCATTTCAGTGAAGGCTTTTGAATATCTAAGAAAAGCATGCCTGGGCAAGAGGCTCATTTAAACTTTAACAAGGTTTTCATGCATCTCAAAAAGCCAAATTAAGAATTTACAACCAAGATTCCGAAGAGAAACACTCAAAAAAGAGGGTCCTTCCTTTTTTGCACCAGGGAAAATGATGATAATTATTTTTTTTTGTAATTGGTACTTATTGATTCTCAGGTGTTAAACAAATATACACTAATGTCACGTGCAGTAAGCTCCTGAAGGAAGTCGAGTAAGGGGCCAGGCAGGTGTTGGATGTTCCATGTGTAGAGCAGGGTGGCAGGGAGGCCTGATCAGCTGTTTCCCTGTGTCCTTCCAGTGTGTTTCTGTGTACAACAAGGCAGCTGTCCACACTGGTAGCTACAGAGTGGCCTCATCTTTTCTTACGGGGCTGTGTGACACTGGCCCAGGCTGGGCCATGCTAGAACTGTCTGACTCCCTCCCTTCTTGGGTGGACATGCAGGTGCTCCCTACTGGAGGTGGAGGGTGGCAACTGGAGTGAAGCTGAGCTTCTATCTCTGGCACCAACACTTGCTTCCTGTGTGACACTAGGCAGGCCACTGAACCTGTGCCCCAGTTTCCTCATATGGGAGGTAGGAATAGGATCCCCAGTACACAATGGGTTATGTAAAGGGCTTGGATTAGGCCGAGCTCAGAGCAGGTCTATATTGGTGTGAGCTGATATTATCATTATAAAATGTATTAATCATTGTTGATAGTGAGATTGAGTTGTCCATGGGGCTTGTAATTATCTTCTCATTAACTCAGGCATCAAGTACTTATTGAGCACCTGTGACCTGCACAGTACATATCCAGCACTACACTGCTGGACAACTGGGACAGGATCCCTGCCCATATGGAGCCTAGGATTGGGTGGGGGTGATGTGCAGGGAGCCTGTAGCCAAGAAGAAAGCATCATGAGCCAGGTGGGTGGTGCCTGATTCCACCAGAAAGGGCCCTTCCAGAAGGCAGCACTGGGCATCTGAAGAGGAGAAGTCAGGCATGGAGCTTGCAGGGGAAGAGGCTGAGGAGCAGGGGGATGGCACAGGCACATTTCCCAAGGGAGCAGAGGTGTGTGGGAAGTGGTGGGCAGACTCAGAGGAGGCCAGCGTTTCAAGGCTCGAGTGTGGGGGCACAAGATAGGCTTGGAGAAACTTGCCAGGAGCCAGATCTTCTGTTGGGGTTACAGAAAATGACACCCCAAAGACTGTTGCTGAGATGTATGGAGCGGCCTCTGGGGCTGCTTCTGGGTCAAGGGCTCTCTAACTTCTTGTACCTACCATGCCCTCCTTCCCCCAGCGCTGGGGAGGCTTTCTGCAAAGTTCTCTTGTGTACCTGATTGGATTCGCAAAAAGAAGACAAGGGTCTTCGGTTTTCTTATGAAATTTCATTAACCAGAGAAGATTAAAGTCCTATAGCAGGAAGGAAGGCGAGCCACCCAACATCACTGTGTAGAGCCTAAGAAACTTTGTCCCACCCTTTGTTCTTCTGGACCCATTCATCTGCTGTAAAAATCACCCTCTATCCCTTTAAAATTGTCTACAGTCCTTTCTCTCTTGCCTCTGAAGAGGGTATTTAAGCCTCAATTGACCTTCTCTCTGAGTCTGTGTATTTCTCCTGTTTCTGCTTATAAATAAAATTGTGCCCCCAACTGGCCTATTGTCAGTTTATTTCTTAGACTAAAATGATCACATACATCTTCAGAGGGAAAGGGCAAATTTAGAACTTCCCTTGTTGACCTTCCCTAGCCAAATTAGCCTCACCAGGGAATGGCGACATAATGCTCTCATCTTTGTGGGGATGTCTGAGATCTACTCGTGTTCTTAGAGCCTGGCATAATCCACATACCCCCTGTTCTATTACTCTGCTACTTATGATTGTTGCCATATTACTCTTGTTTAGAGGATATTCCCATCCAAGATTAACAGCTGCTATTTACTGCACACTCCGCCGCGTTCTAAGGTCTTCATGCGGATATGCATTTAACCTGACCCGCAAAATAGAAAGGGATAATGCCAACCCCAGATTAAGGGGGTAAGGGAGGATGGGGCCTCTCCGGCGCAGCCCGCTGCGGGGGGGGGGGGGGCAGGCTTCGCGAGCACGGCTCGGCCAGCAGCGAAGTTTCTTCCCCACGGAGGGCAGCTGCCCAAAGCCATTCCCATCCGCATTTTGCGCACCCTCGGCGGCGACCGAGGATTGCGCCCTCGGCTTGAAGGCGACCTGACCTTAAGGTTGCCGGGGACTGCAGGGGTCGGAGTTTGGGGTCCCGTCGGCGCTCCAGCGCTGCTCGCGGGAAGTGACTGGGTGAGCAATGCCCCAGCGACTGAAAACCTTGAACTAGATGTCCTCGCCCAGGAGGTGGCGCTGCAGGCTCTCCCAAGACTCCGACTACCCAAGGAAGGCACGACCGGCACTCTGGGCTGGGGAATTAGGTTACTAACGCCACTACTTAAAGACAGCTCTCCAAATCCTCCAGCAAACCGTTTCTGCATGAGTCAGGACTTGTCTTTTGTAGGATGCCAGCCATAAACTCAGGCTTAGGAGCTGCAGAACCTAATACTCTAAATACTCAGAGTTTTAACCAATTTCTTTTTTTCCTAAAACTTTTTGTTATCGAAATGCATCCACATTTACGCAAAATGTATGAATCCGTTGACATAATATCTTTAAAGAGAAGTATGCAAACATAGCAGGTAGAGTTCTAAATATGAGGAAACATATCAGGGCTTAGTGAGACTATGAGTGACTTTGTACAAGGGAGGCAGCAGCCAAGCTGCTGTTTGCCTAAGTGCCCCTTTGATTGAATAACACCTCCTCCTTCTTCCTGCAGATTCTTCCATCAGCCACTTCCTGGAGAAGGAAATGGTAAATAGAAAGGAGAGATTTTCTGAGAAGGGAAGTGATTTCAGGGAGCTATTCAGCAGTTGTGTTTATGACTGAGCCTGGGTCTTTGAGATATATTGGGTGGGAGGTCATGGGCCAAGCCTCCCATGCCCATGGGGCTGGTAGTTTTATCAAGCAGCCAAACAGTAGGGCCAAGCCTTGTGCAAGGGGCCTGGCTGTGTAGGAGGGGAGCTCTTCTGTCTCTAGCACATTGATACCATCTGGCTGCATGCCCTGGGTAGCCACATCTACAACTGAACTGGGTAGTAGATTTCAATAATGGAGAAATACTCCTCCTTCCATCCAGAGGTGAAGTCTGTTTTCTCTGCCCCTTGAATTTGGGTTGGCCCATAATTTGCTTTGGCCAACAGTTAATAATAAAGCAGAAATGATGGTGTTTGAGATGTGAGTCCAGTCCTGAAGAGAACTTCCGCAGTTCTGCTTTTGTTTTTAGGAACTGTGACTACTCCGTGCACAAGCCCTGGTTAGCGTGCTGGAGGATGAGACCACGTAGTCATGCTACCCCCCAACACCTACTCCATCTAATTTGGAAGCTAACTGCAAGTTCATGAGAAAGCAAGCCCAGGTGACACCATGTGGCAGAGCCCTACCCAAACTGCTGAATCCTGGAAGCATGAGACAGTACATGGTAGTTTGTTACATAGAAAATGCCAACTGATCCTTGCTGGACTTTTGGATTTGGGGAATGTAAAATCTCCTGCATTTTAAATGTGGGCAATGAACTTTTAAAATTATTTATTGATTTATTTTTTATGTATTCTTTTTAGATATACAGGATAGTAGAGTGGGCAATGCATTTTTAAAACACCACTGGCCAAAACAGATATTTTTGAGCTCTTCACGGGACCCCAGGGATTGCCAGTTTGCAAACACTGCTATAAAGCCATGGAAGTGGATCTTAGTTTGCTGCTCATAGCAATCTAAGTTCATGTAAATCACAGTAAGGTATAAATACAAACTTAATGTCTTTGTGGAAAATACCTTTTTTTGTTTTTGTTGTTTTGTGATTGCTGTTAAGAAGCATCTGTCTTTTTTTTTTTTTTAATATTAATTTATTTTTTTAGTTCTCGGCGGACACAACATCTTTGTTTGTATGTGGTGCTGAGGATCGAACCCGGGCCGCATGCATGACAGGCGAGCGCGCTACCGCTTGAGCCACATCCCCAGACCCAAGAAGCATCTGTCTTTTGGGGCTTTCTTCTTGGGATATGGAAACTCACTTTGTACCTGTGGGTTTCTTTGTTCAAGATGATCTCTGGTCCTGTTTAAAAATAGAATCTTCATGCTTCAGTAGCTATAAGGTCCTAATCTTGTTACCCCCTGCAGCACGCTTGGCCAACACCCGAGCTTTAGCTTCTGCACATTGAAGCTTTAATAACTTCATTTGGTGAATAATCAGTGGATATTGACAAGGATGAGGAAGTGATTATTTTGGTTAGTGTCCCTGAAAAGTGCTAAGTGAGGTAGCAAGAGGAGCTTGACTTTCTTTTCACAACAGTTTTTGAAGCTTCCAAGTTATTTTCCTCACATTATCTGTAAGACTTAAATAAGACCTTACATACAAGCTTGGTCCTAACTGCCTGCCATGAAGAAACAGATGCAATTCCCTCAGATTTGCAAAATTAGAAAAGAAAATAAAAAGTCTGAGGAAGACAGGAGTAGTCACTGATTCTTTCAGGTGCTTTTCTCTGAGTTATTCGTCGGAGGGTCTTTGTGAGAGAAAGAGCACAGATAGAGATTGCAGGCATCTTACACAATGGAGCTCAGCTTGCCAGCCTCTCACTTCAGACTTGGAGAAGGCTCGGCCCATTTGTGCTTGTAAGTGCTTTCAATGTCATCCTCATTTTGTAAGATGGCTCATTTGTGCTTGTAAATGCATTTAATGTCATTCCCATTTCATAAGCTGTGATCACTTGAGCTAATGAATCTGGGGAGAGGAGGCACCAGTCTTTAGAGCATCTTTGTCCCCATGTGGATCAGGGACTACCCACATTAGGGTCACCTGGGCAAAGGCAGGGGAAAGGCTTCTTTCAAAAGTAGATTCCCTGGTTCAGTCTACAGGCATGGACTGGGAACCCTTGGGGATAGGTTCTGGGGTGAACAGGGTTCCTGAGCTCCTTAGGTGACTGCAGTGCACTAGAGCAGGGGAGGGAGCAGGCAGTGTGTTGCAGAGGTGGCCTGGTCTCCTTCATGAAATACCAGAGCCTACAGCCTCACTGAGATGCTAGTCTATATCCCAGATCGTATGGAGAGTTGGCTTTGATTTTTGCCACCAGAATCAATAAAAGAATTTGGAGATAATCAAAACCATGACTAAGTACAGCTTAAAACTACCATCTCTGTGAGAGAACCATCTCTTTATCTGACTTAAGATATTATCCTTTGGAATTAGCTCTGTACTGTGAAATATGGCTGATTCTACTATGATCTATAGTTAGTATCAATTGCTGTGCAACAAATGAAGCTGCCATGTAATCAAATAATAATGGACATTTATTATTGTTTATGGTTCCTGTGGATTAGAAGTTCAGAAGGAATTTAAGTGGTGGGTCTGGCTCAAGAGTGCCCACGAGGTCACAGTCAATGGATGGGCCAGGGCTTCAGCCAACCGAAGCTTTGATGGGGCTGGACAATTGTCTTGCAAGGAGGAGCCTTCACTTGGTGGGCCAGCTGGGGCTAGCTCCTGGCAGAGCCTGCACTTTCTCTCTCAGGATGCTCATGGTCCTCACAGCATGAGGGGCTGGCTTTCTGAGAGCACCTGGCAGCAGGGGCGATGCTCTTTACAACCTTGCTTTGGAAATCACATACCGGCTCATTTCCAAGATCCGATTGGTCATGCAGTGTGGGTGGAGACCACAAAGGGGTGAATACCAGGAGGCAAGTATTATTTCAGGTTACTTTGGAGCATGGTTACCATCTGAACAATCTTCACCTTGTATAAAAAGAATGATAACTCTTGATGATTGAAAGTTGACCATGTGCTACAAGCTGTATCATCCTTTTTTCACACACTCTCATAATAATATCAATGTCATTTGTCAATTTTCAACATCTAAAATCTATCTGCATGCCAAGTGTGAAAGACTTAGCTCAAGAATTCAGAAGGAATTATAAATAAGAACTGTTTAGAAACATAAAAGCCAAGAGGTTTTTGACAGAAGTTGTGAAGTGGAAGGGAGGGAGGAGCCGAGAGGAGGGAATGGAATTAACAGGCATCTCACAAAGGCAGAGGGTCAAGAGCTGCTGTGGAAAGTTGAATAACAAGAAACAGAGGGGAAGAGCATCATCTGAAGTTCCCAAGTAGCAACAGAGGGGTGGAAATGAGTCATAAATATCAGGAATTGAGAAAAAGAGGAAGTTAGGCGTCAGCTCCTCTGCTGGGGAAGCCACATGTGCTGTCCCATTCCAGGGATAATGGCATAAACACAGGACTTAGACCCATGGAGGTGAACAGCAGGGTTTGTTAGTTGGAAGTTGGTGCTGTGGGCCCAGGTGAAACAGTTCTTTGAGTGGGTAACATAGAAACTAGACCACACTCTTAAACATGCATCTCAATTGCTGGTGGGTCTTGTTAACCAGACTGCTTCATCATCCTGGGTGGAGCTTGAGAATTTGCATTTCTAACAAGTTCCCTGGTGATGCTGATGCTGCAGGTCCAGACTTTGGGAACCCCCCAGGCTCAGCAGTGAGTGGAGAACAGCAGGTCAAGCTGCCGTCCAGGCTCCAGAATAGCCAGTGCCTGGGACCTCTTCTCTTCTTACCCTTAACTTCTCTAAAGATGAGGCAACTCTAGATCACTAAGCCACAGGACATCAGAAGCTTAGAAATGCCCTGGTCTAATTTCAGCAGTTTTATAGTGGGGGAGAGTAGAACCCAGAAGTGACTAGGGCTTATCCAGAAATGACACTAGGGCTTACCCAGAGGACCATGGAAGAGAGGGATCTCTTCACTTCCTGTCCAGGGCTCTGCCACTGTCTCTGCCCAGCCCAGTGCTGCCAGAGCATGGCTTCCCATCTGAGCCCTTCTAAGTTATGCCCCTTCTGATTTAGGACCAAGGCACTCAGGAAATAGTTCCTTGGGATCCAAACCCCAGCCCCCACCTCAGGATCCAAGGAGGAGGGCAGAGCATGGCTTTTGAATAGAGACAAATCAGGTGATATCCACCCTCTCCCCAGACACTTAGCATGTTTCAAAGCCTCCTAGCACCCTAGTCCCTGCCATTGATGGTGAAAAATAATGAGACAGGCACCGAGGAGATTTGTATTTTAAAGATTTAAAAGAAAAAAGGGTGCTGACGATAGTACTAATATCTTTACATGCTTTTTTCTTTTTACACTTAATTATTATACAGAAGCATGAATACTTTTAAATTAAGTGACTGATTTTCCCTTTTAGTCTTATTTCGGAACAGTGGCTTCTTAGATGTCTCTATGGTGCTCAGGGGAATAATTTACATGAACTTGAATACCACCAGATGTGTAGCTATACCTACCACCTGTGTAAAATATTACCCCTATTCAGAATATATGTTGGGACCTGGCCTCTATCACTCATGCATGCACTCATTCTTCCATCCTCCAAATCATGCTGGGTGTGTACTGTAGCCCAGGGCCTGTCCCCGTGTTGAGGATAGGAAGGAAAGAGCCGCCTTGATGGAGCGGCCATTTGAGTGGGGAGAGATAGACCCTAAATAATCAAATATTGAACTACAGAGCATGGCATCATGGTACAAGCTGTGGAGAAAAAGAAATCAGACAAGAAAGACACCCAGTAGCAGGGAGGAGAGTGCAGTGTAACCCTGTCCTCAGTGGACCTGGGGAGTGGTGGGTCGCTGTTCTGTGTCTGTCTCTACATCTTGCAGATGTTGTTTGCACCATCTGAAATGCTCTTCTCTTGTCTACTTGTGGACCTACTTTCAAGGCTCTTCTGACATCTTTGGAACACACATGAGAGCAGAGCTGTGATGCCCCACACCTGTTTCCTCTCAGCACCGCTGGGTGGACAGTTCCCTGCACAATCAGGTATGAACTGTGCCTCTCTACTTTGCTTCAGTCTTTCTGGGAATGCAAATCAAAACCACCAGGAGCCAGGGCGCTTCCTGCCCACTAGGATGGCCATGATAAAAGAACACATCAACTGGGGTTGCAAGGGGCAGAGAAATTTGAACCCTGTGCATTGCTGGTGGGAATAAGAAATGACTAATCACTTTGGAACATTCTTTAGCAGTTCTTTGAAAAGTTAAACATAGATCTGTTATGTGACCCAGAAATTCCACACATATATATACCTAAGGGAATTGAAAAAGTACACCCACATAACAACTTACACACGGGTGTGTCTAGCAGCATTCTTTGTAATAGTAAAGAGTGGAAACATCCTACATGTCCATCAGTTGATGAAGGAATAAAAATGTGCTATGCTTATGTAATTATTCAGCAACCAAACAAAACAAAACCCAGAATAAAGCACTGACATGCTACAATGTAAATGGATCTTAAAAATTTTATGACAAATGAAAATGGCCGGGCATGAAAGGCAAATATTACATAATTCCATTTATGTGAAATGTCCAGAATGGGCAACTCCATGAAGACAGGAAACAGATCAGGCATCACCAGGAGTTGTGGGAGGGGAAATATTGAGAGTAATTGATATAGGTGTAAGGTTTCTTTTGGGATGATGAAAATGATCTAGAATTGGATAGTGCTGATGGCTGTACAACTTGATGAGTATTCTAAAAGCAACTAAATTTAAAAGGATAAATTTTATAGTGTGCAGACTATATTCATTTTTAAAAAGATATATCCTCTCTTGCCTTTTTTACTTTGACCCTGTTTGCTTTGTCTTCCTGAATTGCCAAGCTCTCTGTTCTTGCTGGTGTTGGAGTGGGCGAGCTGCATGACTCCAGTTACCCTGACGTAAAGGACCCACCCATCTTGTTCCCACCAGGAGCACAGGAGGCTAAACATTTTTCTCTGCAGTCTCAGGTAGGGAGAAATGAAGCTGGCACACAGGACACTCTAACTATGAGCAGTTAGGGACTGAAAAATGATACCCACCTCCTCAAATTGAAGACATTGCCAAATTGAAAGCTGAGTGGTGCCATGGAGAAGGCTGCATGCTGGAGTGGAAAGACAAGTTTTTTTTTTTTTTTAAGAGAGAGTGGGGGAGAGAGAGAGAGAGAGAGAGAGAGAGAGAGAGAGAGAGAGAGAGAGTATTGTAGTTTTATTGTTAGTTTCGTAGATTTCGCA
>NW_026000026.1:11990446-11994435 GCF_001458135.2 Marmota marmota marmota | reverse complement strand
GGGGGAGAGAGAGAGAGAGAGAGAGAGAGAGAGAGAGAGAGAGAGAGAGAGAGAATTTTTTAATGTTTATTTTCTAGTTTTCGGCGAACACAACATCTTTGTTTGTATGTGGTGCTGAGGATCGAACCCGGGCCGCACGCATGCCAGGCGAGGGCGCTACCGCTTGAGCCATATCCCCAGCCCCTGGAAAGACAAGTTTTGAGACCTTGAAAACTTGGGTTCAAGTTCTAGCTCTCCTGTGTGATTTCACTTCTGAGCCTCAACTTCTTTTTTTGGTGGTTTTGGGGATCCAACCCAGGGCCTTGTGCATTTGTGGAAGCACTCTACCAACTGAGCTGTATGCCCAGCCCTCTCAACTTCTTTACTGGGAACAATGCTGCTTATCTTGGAGGATTTTGGTGAATAAAGACGATGAACTAAGCATGCCCCACATAAATCTGCTGCTCAAGTTAATGGTGGTCAGTCTTCCTATAAAGTCACACTGATCTTGGATATGATCTGTTTAACTTTGGCTGGAATTAATTTGAAATTTGTTAGAAAAAGCAGCAAGAAATTGACAAAGTCATCCTTTGAACTTTCAAATGAAAGGGAACTCCATAACCTGTGAGACTGGAGGCATGGGGAACTTGGTGTAGGGTAAATAGGATTTCTGCAGAAAAACATTCAAACTCTCTTAACATTTAAATAGTGCATTTGTTTCCCAGGCAACCAAAAATCTAGATTCCACTCTTAGGTTTAAAAAATGCAAATGTACTTCAGAGAAGGCTTGAACTTGATGCACATCTGTATAAAGGATCTTACTTTTCAACTCCAAATCCAAACCAGGTGCTTTGAAATGTAGATGGATTAAGCAAATCTGGGTTCTGTAAGCACAGATGTCATTGCAAAGTGTGTACCATATGCTGCAGCTTGCTCTGAGGCTGGGCACAAGGTGTTGTGAGCCAGTGTGCCATGTGTAGAACTCAGGTGCCAGAGAGAGACCTTGATTTTGCTCTGACTCCACTTAATTTCTAGCTTAAGATGCACCCACAACCCCACCTGGACAGAGCTTGACTCTCTCCTCTGTTGTGGGCACTTCCAGGGCTTCTGCCATGCTGGGAGGTTAGGATTTGCAGTTCTCTGGCTCCACATGCCTGTTCAAAGTGCCCTCTGAGAGTCCCATCATCCTCTGTTCAGAGGTCCCTGTGGTGCTGTCCCTCACATCTGGCTGCCAGGCCTCTTTAAGTCTTTTGTGCTTCAATGCCACCATGAAGGTTTGATGCTCACTGTGCTATCCGTGGGTCAGTTTGGGCTACCAAACTGCATCAATGACCCAGGAGTCACTCCTTTCCTTCTTTTTGACACTCTGAGACTTTGTCCAGACATGAAGTCTAGATCACTTGTCCCTGATATTTGTGAGGACATTTGTCTAGAGCACAAGTGGAAGCTCACATTGTCCACACCTAAAAACTTAATAGTTACATATAAAGCTAACCAAGTGCTACATAGCACACCTCTGAGCTTTATACTTTGGCAAATATACCTCCATATTGACCTGGAAGGTGTGACTTAGAGTTCTTGTACTCTTTACAATTTCCCCTGGACCATGGCAGCTTGAGGAGAGCTGGCCCTGGTCTTGGCCCACCTGTCATCCTTCTGCTTCCAACTCTATTCTGTGTCTTGAGCAAGCTTGTAGTGCACATGTGCAAACCGTGATAGACAGGCACAACCTAGCTCCTTCCAGATCTCATGCAAAAGCCATGGCTCGGTCATACTATACATTGGTTTGGCATCAGACCATGAGAGAGACCCCTGCAGTCTTTGGATGTGAGTGTGACTGTTTGGCAGGGAATGCTGAGCCCAAGGAAATGGAGTGGGGGTGGAAGAGGTCCCTGGGAAGTTATGAACTCTTGACTGCAGGGACCCCTCTACTGGGAGGAGGTGTTCGGGGAGGGTAGAGGAGGGTGAGAGCCAGGCTTTCTAAAGCACAGGTCTTAAGACAGGAGTCCCTCTTGCCCAGGCATTGCTCAAATGGAGGCCACCTAGCTGCCAGCTTTAATTTTCAATTGTCATAACTGGGGGTAGATGGAGGAGAAGTGTGCTGTGACACTACAATGTACAGGACAGCCCTATGACACAGAATCATACAGCCCAGAATGTCAACCGTGTGACAGCGCCACAGTTGAGAAACCCTGTCTAAGGCCAACTACACAGATGATGTGGCTCACAAATGCTGATGACTGCGAACACCGTTGTGCTTGATAATTTTCACATGCACACTTATGCAGACATCTAAACAATATTGTCACAGCACTTTTGAATTGGAGATGAAGTGGGTGAGGCAGGCATAAAGTGGCCCCCCAGTGAGTATTTGATTCCCTAGGTCCTTTCATCTTCCTGCAAATAGATGGGGACAACTTCATTTCATGGCCACTCCTTAGAGACCCACTCAAATGATTTAACTGAGAAGAATGAATCTACTTTGTCCAATCATCTCAAATATGAACACGTATATAAACTTAAATATGGCATATAATACAATTATATAAGAATAAAATATTAATGCAATTATTACATGTAGATTTTGATTTTCAACCTATTTTTTTAATTTTAAAATAGACTTTTATTTTATAATAGTGTTAGATTTATAGAAAAGTTATGAAGACAATACAGAGTTTGTAAACATGGACAGTTCTCTACATATGATGGTTTAATTTTAGGATTTTTTGACTTTACAGTGGTGTGAAGGTATACCTAGACAAGCAGTGTCGTTTTCACTTTCAGTACATTATTAATAAATTATATGAGGTATTCAACACTTTACTATAAAACACACTTTGTGTTTAATGATTTTCAGTCAACCCTGTGGACTAAAGAGTTCTGAGCACTGGCCCAAACGTGTTCTGAGCACAAGCTAAGCTGCCACGTGAGGTGGGTTAGGGTATTACAGGCCTCGACAACTCAGGACATTTCCAGCTTGTGATTACCAGGAGATAATGCCAGAGTAGGCTGAACACCTGTACTCCATCCCTGGCTTCCCTTTCTGTTAAGATCTTACATTAGTATTACACATTTATCACAAATAATAAATGATATTGACACATTCACTTAATCCCACACTTTATCCAGTTTCTTTAGTTTTTACTTTATGTTCCTGTTTGTCCCAGAATCCCACCCAGTTAGAAAAGTTATGAAGTTATAACATTCTTCCCACCCAGGATAGAATGTTACGTATAATTGTCAAGTCTCCTAAGGATCCTCTTGATTGGAACATTTTTTTAATGACCCTGACTATTTTGAGAAGTGTTGGCTGTTTATTTTGTAGAATGTCTCACAATTTGGCTCACTTGATGTTGTTCTTATGAGTAGGCTGGGAGGCAGATGTTTAGGAGGAAATCCACACAGGTAAACTGCCGTTCTCATCACATCTTATCAAGCATTCATGTTATCAGTGCAATTTACCACTGGTGTTAAGCTGGATGACATGGCGGAGGTTGTGCTTGCTAGGTTTCTTCACTGTGAAATTATTCTTCCGCTCCCTCTTCAAAGCACATGGAGGTCATTGAGCACAGCCCAGTCTCAAGAAGCAAAGTTATGATCCACCTCCTTTTTTGGCGGGAGCAGTTACTGAGGATTGAACCCAAGATGTTCTACCACTGAGCTACATCTCCAGACCTTTTTATTTATTTTAAATTTTGAGACAGGGTCTTGAGACAAGTCTTGCTGAATTGCCAAGGATGGCCTTAAACTTGTGATCCTCCTGCCTCTGTCTTGCCAGGATGACAGGCTGTATTACCATGCCAAGCTATGTTCTACCTCCCTGAGAGGACACCAGCTACATGAATTATTTGGAGTTCTTCTGTATGGGAGATTTGTCTATTTACCCCAATTTGTTTATTTATTCAATCATTTATTTATATTTGTATGGTCTCATGAGTTCTTAACCGTTTCACTTTAAAATTTTTAAATATATATATATATATATATATATATATATATATATATATATA